>NW_005842603.1:0-935 GCF_000455745.1 Alligator sinensis
ATCGTCCACTTGCTTTTGTTCCTGACGATAGTGTGCTGTTGTATCACAATTGTTTTAGAGGTGTCCCCAGCGGGGTTTGCCCCATAATCTAGAACAAGATCTCTCAAGGTTTCAAAGTTGACTTTTTCATTGTTGGCCACATTCAGGGTAATCCCTTTCACCTTCAAGCAAACCTTTCCTCCAGACAGCTTGTACCCATAATTTTTTGGACCGGCCGACACAAACTCTGTGATGTGTTCATCTGGCGGGATTTCGCTGGTGAGTTCACCTAAATAATCACCTAGCGGGGGATTCCAATCTCCCTCGCGGCTCACAAATATCACAGAATCTGTGTCGTGGTACAGACAACGTTCTTGCAAGCTGTCTAACAGCGCGTACAACTCTAAGCGTGCATAAGCGATGGTGAAACAGGCTATAAAGATGTTTGTGTTACCAGAGACCGTGTAACGCTCTTTGGCGTGTTTCCAAGACACGCAGGCTGCCTCATCATCAATAAAGTCGCAAGATGAAATTTCATAGGCGGGAGAAAAGAGGTAGCCAAAGAGTTCTTCGGGGTCTCTAACGATACTGGTGTTGGGCAAGTTGGTTCTCTGACCAAATTTACCCCACAAAGAATTTAGAAACAATTTTGCTATTTGGCGCTTGGCAGGATTGGGTTTGATGTGCTCAGAGCGTAAGGTCACGCCTTCTTTTTGCATGAAATTGGCCACGTATCTCTCTTGTTTTTCTAGGTCAGTACACCAGGCGGGGTAACCCGAGGCTTCCTGCTTCTGCCAGAGGTGCATTTTTATGTACTCTGAAAAAAGGGTGCTAGACTTCTCAGCAAAATGCCAAACTTCATAGATTTGAGCTACTCTGTACCCCTTGGCGATAGCTTTATTCAATTCTGGTGTGCACCACGTGCCCAGGAGGGCCCTCTCTTCATCTGTGTGGTC
>NW_005842603.1:4009-4471 GCF_000455745.1 Alligator sinensis
GTATCCGCCTACGTGTACCACTCCAAATCCCCCTCTTTTTTTCACAATAATCATGATCTTTCAAAGGGGTCTGCACACACTTTCTGAGATGTATACTCCGGTGTGTACCACTCCAACCCCCCTTCTTTTTTTCACAATAATCATGACCTTTCAAGGGGCTCTGCGCACTCTTTCTGAGATGTATACTCCAGTGTGTACCACTCCAAACCCCCTTCTTTTTTCACAATAATCATAATCTTTCAAAATAGGGTGTTTATACCCACCCCAAAAACCCACCCTCTTTTTTTTTTCACAATAATTATGATCTTTCAAAAAAGGAGAAAGACTCTCCTCTTTTTGTAAATTGTGCAAGCAATCAGTCCTGGGTTTCTTATTCACAGGGTTCAGATCACCTGTTTTGGGGGTGTGAATCCTAGTCTTTTTACACATGAGTTTCTCAGAGGTATGTGGCTTGTTTTCCTC
>NW_005842603.1:4985-5928 GCF_000455745.1 Alligator sinensis
CTTCTAAGAAGTGTTTCTTATCATATCCAGTGACCATTATGTATTGTCAACCGGAAAATAGTGTTTGTATAAAGTAAAATATAACTATTAAAATAGTCAGCACTAAAAGACACCTCCACTCCCTTTTAGTCTTAAAACATGTGGCGATCTGGACACACCAGGCCGCTTGCTTTTTTATCTTTATGATACACACCCCTGCCACCCCTATACCATACACAATCTATGAGAATATATATTTTTAAATTCAGTCTTTATTTCCATTAAAACTTTTACAATATTTTACTAGTTTATTTTGTTACCCCTTCTCCTAAGAAGGATTTTTATCATTTCTAATGACCATTAAGTCTCATTGTTTTATCTTTACAAAAAAACCCTATATGTATGTGATTAGATATCCAAGACACTAAAGCAAATGCTAAAATACATTAGATGTAGAAAACTGTTGTTGTGTTTTACAGCCTCACATTCCCCAGTCTCCCACCCAGAACAGCAACAGAGGTACGCCCCAAACTCGTTTTGCTAATCCCTTCTCTTAAGCAGGGTTTTATAATCTCTAGCACCAATTAAGCGTTCAATATGGGGTATGAGTGTTTCATCTTCCTCAGTGATCAAATCATGAAGGGCAGCCTTAGGATCTTCTGCAGAATACACAGTGTTTAGAAGCTGTCTAACCTGAATTAAGTGTTTCTCAGTAATTCTGAGACTGTTCCTGGCAAACCCTATGATTATAACAGCATTGAAAATGCTATCAAGACATATTTCCTGGCAAAGATCCTGAATTATTTTATTTATGTCTTCATCTAACCAAGTAATACATTCATGGGCTTCTTGACCCCCTAAGTCAAATGTGCACCCCCAGCATAGGTCAAAAAGTCTCTGCCTCAAGCAGTATTTCATTATGCCATAAAAGGAAACGCGAACAAGAGACTTCATGAAAACTTTA
>NW_005842603.1:7922-19249 GCF_000455745.1 Alligator sinensis
TTACACAACACTTCCCAGAGACGAGCCTATGAGCTCCATTTCATCAACCTGCTGGATACTAGAGATCAGGGACTAAACATAGACATTGGATTTTTGATACATTACAATCTGCCTGGCAACTGACTCCCCAGCCCAGCCCAGCCCCTGGCTTGTTTACTTTTCATTCCATCCAGGAAGAGCACACACCAACTGCTGCAGCTTCCTTAGCCTGACGAAGGGTTTTTGAACCCTAAAGCTTGCTTAATAACTATTCTCCAACCATTTTGGTTGGTCTAATAAAAGATATCAAATTCACCCAAGGAACCTTGTCTGCCTAACACAGTAGCAGGCTTCAGTAACAAGCGGCAATTAACACCTGCGGAACAGCAGATCATCCAACGGAAGAAATCAATAGGAGACAATGTAGCAACTGGGAATTCTCTAAACTTCACTGTTCAAGGGCTAGAAGCCCCAGTCTGAGTTAATCAATGCCAGGGACCAACTTTTGGGGCTGAATATCTCCAGATCGACTGCTTCTAGAGCCCTATTCATGACAGCGGTAAATTAATCAAAATTCATCAATGGAATCCCAAACCTGCACGTACATGCGGACAGCCCCTGGGGCTGCAGTAGTCACTGAGGTGGAAGTCCCACGAGGGTCAATGACCCCTGGATTGGGCAAACCTGAAAACTGGGGAGTCACCAAAGTCTGCCAAGGACAGATAAAAAGCAGTGAAAAGTGACCCTCAGGGGTGCCCTCTTGTTCTCCAACTTGACCAGCACCCGACCTGTCCAGCCAGAAGGACCACCCGGCAACCCCCTTCTGGAGGATAACACCATGCTGGAAGAAGCCTCGACTGGCCATTGACAGCAGACTCCAGCACTTGTGGGATAGGTATACCCTACCCGACTCTTGTAGCTCACTACTGTGTGTGTACGTGTGTGTGTGTGAGGGAACCACCCCAAGGTTTATGATTTGAGTTCATTACAGTGTTTCAATCCGTCTAATAAACCAGAATTTTAAGGATCCTGAGTTGGACATTTGTAGCCAACATTTCTGCAAACAAATTCTGTTTTATTGTCTTGTTTTCCTTATTGCCCCTCTCCCCCAAATTCATGACCAGGTCTAGTTACTTTTAGTTTATAGGATAATTACCTATTATTTCTCTCTCTCTTTATATATTTATATATATTATATATATAATGTGTGTGTGTATACACACACACACACACACACAAACACAAACTATATGTAATTTACTTATTATTTCGCTATAGTGAAATTATCCTATAAACTAAAAGTAACTAAAGCTGGTCATGAATTTGGGGGAGAGGGGTCATAAGAAAAAAATGTCAGTTAATAAAACCAGAATTTGTCTGTTCGTATATATGAAAATAGCCCTATTATCTTAGCTTCAAATATACATTCTTTATGAGGTTTAGTAGATTCTTTATGACATTACCCATTAGAATTATGTCACTGCACTTTGTAATTATATGTTGTAAATGTGATTGCATGTATTTACACTAATTACACAATTACAGATAATTTCATGAATTATGGAAATGCACAGAGTGACTAAACTTTATTAAAAAAAAAAAAAAAACAGGTAAAAAATCCCCAGAATACAAACTGTCATAGGAAAGCAGTGAAGTGGTGAAATGATCTCCACCAAATTCAAGGTTTTCCCAAAAGAGGACTTGGTTGGTCCAGAAACTATGATCCTCCACGCCCCCATAATCTCAGAGTCTTTTGTTGAAGTTAGAATCTGTCAAGTTTTGGTGGTTATAACAAGTTTAACAAGACATATTGGTTTTCAGAAGACTCGTGAGATTTACTGTGGAGTAGACTCATTTACTGTGGAGTAGACTGATTGCTTTGCAGTAAACATTGCACATCTACATATGCATCCCTATTAGGCTGGAGTAAACTAATTAACTCCGCAGTGGGATCATACTTGTAAATACAAGTACTATTCCACTGTAGAGTGTTTTACTTTTCAGGAGCACACATGTAGATGCTGCCCCAGCTGCCTGGGGAATGAGGATGTTTCAGTGTGGGAGCTGCCTGCAGGCTAGCCCCACACTGAGGCACCCTCATATCCCAGCCAGCCCCTCCACACCATGTGAATGTCAGAGAGGGCTAGAAGCAATGCATCCTGAGATAGTGGAGGACTGCAAATTGATTCTGTAATTGGCACTTTTGAGCAGACAGACATTACTGCAACATGAGGTGGCTAGTACTAGCTGTAGATAACCCTTGTCTGAAGAGGCATAGCTTTGATACACTCAGAGGGCACTTAGTTTGTCTTTTTCTGCCTTAATACACAGACACTCCCATATTATGAGCATTTGATGCATGAGAAAGGTAACAGTTAACAACACTCTTAGAAACTGATGCAATTAAAGCAGTTATAGTCTCTTTTGTGTATACACTTAATTCAGGTAAATGGTCCCGCGCGTATATGGACCTTAAACCAGAAAGGGATTGGTTTAAGCTTATACTCAGTAATCAGGTGACCTTACATTTTTTAAGAGAGTCCAAACCAAGTTATTTAACTGCTTTTCTTAAATTGGGCCCCAATTCTGCAAATACTTGTGTTCATCCTTAACTTCATTACAAAATACAGTTCCACTGCAATCAACCAGTCCCCATCCTACCCTTGCCTAAAATCACTGAGGTTAAGCTGTACATAAGAGTTTGAAGGATCAAGGCTTTGATTCCTAAATTGACATAGTTACATCAGTGTATAGCCAGCGTATAGCCAAAGCTTCACTCTTGCTCACCAAAAAGGATTATTTTGGTACTGCAGTGTCATATAATATAATTCCATAGATTTTCATCAGGAGTAAATAGAAATTAATGTACTAATGAAATAATTCCTCTCTGTGGGGGTATCTACTTGTGCGCTTTACCTCAGAGTTAACTAATTAGCCCTGCAGTGAAGCATCACCGTCTACATGTGCGGTCCTATTAGACCAGAGTAAACTAATTAACTCTACCATAGGATACTACTATCCTATGGCAGAGTTTAATGTGCCACAACACATGT
The DNA here is from genome assembly GCF_000455745.1 of Alligator sinensis. NCBI lineage: Eukaryota > Metazoa > Chordata > Crocodylia > Alligatoridae > Alligator > Alligator sinensis. Next base: position 10,955 of record NW_005842603.1, read on the forward strand.
GTAGACAGAGACTGGAGCTAGCTGAGGCATAAGGGTTTTACAATGCAGGGGCTACCTGTGGGCTAGCCCTGCACTGTAGCATCCTTGTGCCCCACCCAGCCTGCCCACAGTATGCTGAGAGGGGGTGGAGCAACTCTGGGCTGGCAGTTGACCCCTGGGTCCCCCAGCTCAACATTTTGCAGTCCCAAGTGAACATGTAAACATCGCACCTGAGAGCAATAAACTCTGGAGCAAACTGTGCCAGAGTTTATTCGGGTGCATTAATACCACATATAGATGTACCTTGTATATACACTTGTAAATACAAGTACTATTCCACTGCAGAGTGTTTTACTTTTCAGCAGCACACATGTAGACATTTCCCCAGCTGCCTGGTGAATGAGGGTGTTTCAGGGCATGAGCTGCCTGCCAGCAGGCCCCACTCTGAGTTTAACCTAGTATTTAAAAACTTGCTATTTACTGCTTTTCACATACTTTCAGCAAGCCCGTGCACAAGAGAAGCAAGGACAGAAGAATCAGCAAAAATGTTAGAGATGTGTTGGAAAGTGTATGAATGTCATCTGAAGTTATAAATACAAATAGTTCAACAAATGCTTCAAAATTGAAAATGCCACATTCACAGAAGAACACAAAAATTAGATGCAGTTTTATTTATTAAAAAGTAAAGGCTCCAATTTCTGGTGAGGAGAGCTGAGATACAGTGAAAGGAGTTGTTATGATGATCCAGATAGACTAGTGCACCGGCAGAGGAAACAGAAATTCATGGTAATTTGTGACAGTACCGTGCTTGACATGGGTTGAGGTAGGCCTTAAGATAATCAGGGCTTCAGCATGTAAGAAGCCTGGCCATGAACAGGTGTTATTTTCTAGTGGTGTAAATTTCTAAGAAATTTCTAAAAAATTCCCACCACTAGAAATGTTTCTGAAAAAATGTGGTCAGGTGTTGAGCTTGTAACCACCCCCTGTCCTTTGCTCTTAGCTCCTTTTTGAGCCCAGGGTGATCTGTATCTGGGCAAGGTATAGGGATCAGTGACTGGGGCACTCCTTTCATTCCTGGGGAGAGTGGAGTAGAGGGGAAACCAACCCCATGTTTCTTTAGACTGGAGACATCCAGATTTGGGGGACAAGGAGAGAGTCTGTTTCCATTGCTCAAGACCAATCCAAGAGAGGAGTGGAGCAGTGCAGCAAAGCCCTCAGTTCATTTACCAGACCAGGTAGCTCCTGATTTGGGGTAGCACAGGGAGCATTGCCCCAGGGAGAGCTTTTCTAGCCTAGGTTCCCATCCCCCCACGCCCATCTAGGTGGAATTCATGGTATTTGATAACTGGGAAATTTTCGCTGAGCCTGCTTCTCCACACCCTAACTTCACATTGTCACCCCTTCCACACAGCTTGTAAAGGAAAGCTGGTGGGATTGGGAACTGGGCTTGGGGAATCTCCCCTACCTACTTCCTGGCACTACCATTGCCATAAATGAAGCCCAGTTGCCAGTACCCAGTCTTGGGAAGAGGCAAGCAGCTGCTCCCTCCCTTCCTAGACCAGTTTGAGTGAAGTTGGGAACAGTGGGGCTGGGAACTGGGAACTGCTTGGTTTGGGATAGAGGCAGGAAAAAATGACAGCTGTTCCTTTCTCATCGTGGACTGGTCTGGGAGGAAATACAAACAGTGAGGCAAACCCTCCAGGTTGTCCCCCTAGCCAGGCAGACCCTAGCATGCAGAAGAGGGAGTAGCAGAGGCTCCTTTTCCTGTCCTCTCCTGCAACAGTTCAGGACCAGTCCAGGAGCAGAGCGGAGCAGTGAACTGAAGGCCCATGCCCATTCCCCAGACCAGGACCCCTAGGTGGGGAGGACCAAATGGATACCCTTCATTCTCCTCCTAGTCTTTGGAGGGGCAAATCCCTCTCCCACTACCCAGACTGGGGACTCTTTTGGCTCTTGTTCTAGCTTTTCCTGCTCATTCCCCCGGTCTCTCACAGGAGAGGTCTTCCCTGATCAAAGAGGAACTTCTTAACTTTTCCTGAAAGAAGCATTTTTTGGGGCAAGAGGAACTTGATAAACACCTGTTCACTTAACATTCCTATCAGGAGGGCAACAATTCTGCAGGTAAAAAAATAAGACCTGCATATGGCCCATGCAGATCTCAGTAACTTCTATGGGTCATCGCAGTTTACAGAATTTTAGATGTAGAAAATCTCGACCTTCCATATCCATTTTTTTAATGTTTTGAAAAATACAACAATTGGCTCTACTTTCTATTCCCAATTCTCTCTGATTTTGGAATGAACTACTTATTGAAGTAAAGTAAATTGAGTGAACTGAAATGAGAAAAGTATTCTCTCTGGACTTGCAGAAGAGGTTACAAGTGCCAAAAGCTGGTTCATCCTATCACCACACTCTCATTCCAAGACTTTATTCAATGATTTCTCCCAATGGACTGATTTTCACTTAGACTTTTCCTGCAAACATATGCTGTTTGCATAATATTTTTATTTAGTTTAAATTATTTATATGATTATAGTCAGTGCAAATATAAACACAGAATGTCAAATTTGAATTATATTCCAACTGTTTTATTTAATATATATATTTTTTAAACATAAGTTTTTAGTTAAATTTAAAAATCTCATTTAATAACTGTTTCTTAGCTAAAGTAAAACAAGGTGAATATAAGTGATCCCACATTGTGATTTAGAAGTCTCTGCTATGAATAACAAACAAAGAATAGTACAATGTGCAGAAGGAACAAAGAATTATATTTCAAAATGAAAGAATCACAGAGAATTGCAGTCATTACCTTATCTAGGTATTTTCTATGTGAACATTTAACTTTCCTTTTAAGAACACAGATTACATGAATGCAAATATAGTGTATAAAAAAGTAAGCAAATTAGCAAGAAGAAAAGTTTTGCATGCACTTTGCCTTTCTAAGTTATTTTTTCCTGTTGTTGTTGTTACTTCTGTAATTTTAATTAATTGGTTAAATAGAAGATTCTGAGAGCTCTAAGAGTACAAAAATTACTTTTTCAATCTTTATAATGCTACAAGGAAGAGTATTTAAGGGCTTGGCTTTTGCCTATTATTCTAGGTACATTCAGAAAGCAGTGTTCACAGTGCCACTTCATACAGTAGACATGCACCAGTGTAGGCCCCTGACTTATTCACCTTCTTTTTTAAAAGCCTAGTGGTCCAGAAACCTAAAAGCCAGTTGCTGCCTTAGGGTTTTAGTCTGGATTATTAACCTATGGCTTACCCATTGACCTAGTTAAAGGGACAAACACACACACACACATGTAATGGCTTATTTTAACCTTAGTTGACTTAAAAGGTGAATGACAGCAAGAAGTATCAAAGTGCAAGCTGAAGGAAGAAAGATGATTGGTTATGAGAGGTGAGGGGTAAAGTAGTTGCAAGAAAAAATGACTGACAGGAGTGGTTTTTGAAGGAGAGTTATCGGTGAAAGGCTGTTGCAAGCCAAAAGTGATGGATAAAAGCCTAATATGTAAAAGCTGTCAGTCATTTAAGAGGTATACATTCTTTAAAGAAATGTCATAACATGTGGAGGATTTGTGTGGGGAATCTGTGTAAGTGAAACATCTGGTGAAGAAAGGCAACATCTGGAAAAACAGAGGGGAAAAAAGAGAGAGAAGACATTTGAAGACTCCTCACCCCAGTGCCTGGAGAAAGCCTAACCAGTGAAATACTGGTGCTGCAAGAAAGACTTGATCTCAGTATTTGGGCTATGCAAAGGGGTGGAGATTTAACCCAATTCAGCAGCCAAATCTCTGAATCTGAGTTGAATCAGGAGACCCTTTAATCTCTCCAAATCAAATTCGAACCCTCTGAATTGATTCGGAGAGATTCGATGATTCAGACATAGACACAGCTTTAAATGTTTTTTCTACGTACCTCAAGGTACCAGGTGGCTCATGAATGCTGAGATGCTGGGGCAGATGGAGCATCCTACAGAAGCCTGGGGGGAGGGGGTCTCCAGAACACTCAGAGGTGGACTGTGCGTTGGACCTCCCCCCAGCTCAGTGACTAGTACCTCCTGGGTCTGGGGGGGCACCCGGGGTCCCCCCGTGGCCAATCACTGAGCCAGGGAGGTGCAGGGGGGGTCTGCCTCCGAGCATCAAAGAATCGAATCACTGTCCCCAATTTGGGCTGAATCCAAATCTGAATCAAATTCGGCTCGTTTCACACACCCCTAGTAAATATATCCCTTTTCCTATTGCAGTTGTGTATTGGTGTTCTTAACTGTTTAATAAATCCAGTTTTGAAGCTGGAATAGCTTCACTGAACATTCAAACTGCCTTACCTGTCCCCTTTTTCTAAATTAACTAATTAATTAATTTGGCACAACATGAGGGTTCCATTGATTTAACACTGTCAAGCAGGAACAGACTAGACACAGAATCAAGAATCGACACCACCAAACACTTATGAGGGTGAACCACAGAATTTAGAGGCTCAGATATCATATTATATGTATTAGATAGCCCTGACAAAGTGAAGAACAAGGGTCAGTGAAAAGTTATTTGGGAGAGAAAATTGGGACAACTGGTTGTGATAGAATCTGTCACTTTATACTGTATAAAATAATCAAATTAGAAAAGGAACAGCCACAACCTGAAGTAACCACTTCTAATTATGGCAAGGGGGTTATACCTTCTGCTGTGGAGGCCAGAATAAGGTGTCAGATAAAATCCCCATTAAAAAAAAAAAATGAATGAGATCTTCCCACATGCTATCATCCACTGACAGAAAATTGTATCTTTTAGCTATACAATACTCAACACCATAACTGTAAAAATTTAAGTTAAGGAGAAAACAAAAAAAAAAAAAAAAAAGAAGAAAGAAAAAGAAAAGGACATAAGGAGAAGAAAACCACTTGACTGCTATATATAGCTTAAGGGCCTTGTTTTATAGTCATTTTAGACAGTTTTTGGATCTCTTAACCCCTGGGTTGGCTCCACATTAACACCTTTATGTGGCTTAAACCATTAATTATTCAGCTCAACATTATGCCATTTCAAGGTAGGATTATCTTTAATACACAACATTGCTCCTGTTCCATTAAGGTGTAGCCACTCCCCAAAGCTATTGCATCCAAGTTGAACTCTTGAAGTATCCCAGGATGTTCCAGGGCTGTGGTGCTCACTCTGCCCAGGAGTAGCAGAAGCCAGTTCAGGCTGAGGTGGAAGGCACCAGGGCCACCAGGCACTGGAGAGATCCTGGTGTCACCATGGCCACCAGGTACTGCAGAGACACCGCTGCAAAAACAAGCAGTGTGATGCATGCAATAGCATGAGCCACTAGTAGGGGAGCCTGACCAGCCAGAGCTGTGCTCTGGCTGCTGGTCAGGCTCTGAACACCCAGATCACCAGTGCTGCTGCCCTGGACAGTCCCCAGAACCTCAGGTGAGGCTGCTGGGGCCAACCTGGGTGCAGGCCCCAGCTTCCCCTACCCCACTTGGGGCAATTTGCCATGCACTAGAGCGTATATACAGGGGCTTGCCTGTGGACAAACAGCAGCGGCACAAATATGTGCCGCTGCTTTGTCCTTCAGGAAATGCATGTGCATGCTTGTGGGGATGTGCCCAAAGATCTTTTAATTACAGAAAAGCACAAGAAACATTATGGGGTACCTACCTGGGACCATGTGCAGCTCCTAGTCCTGTCCCTCTAGTGACAAATCACAGATGTGCAGGTGAAGGGCAGTCAGAGATGGTTTTTCACTCTAAGGTGCAAGTGCTCCACTAAACCAAACAACACTAAGCTGATTAATGTTTGTGCAGCTTATAGCATAAGGTGTAACATGGCCCTAAAGCTAGAGCTATATGTATTGTTAATAATAAGTCCCAGAACACATTACTACTGAATTATTCTCTCTCTCAGATCTAGGTTCCAGCTCTATCCTGTGATAGAATTGTGTGTAATAGAACTGGAACTTTGCGACACAATTATATGTCCATGTCTGAAATATGATCATTACTATGTTTCAGAATGGAACTTCAGCACCTTTTGATGACTAGAGGAATGAAAAATGAGTAGAAAAAACGAGAGCAATTCAGCTGTAGGAAAGACACAGTTCTAATGGGTATGTCTGAGTCTACAAGCATAGATTTTCTCTGAGGAACTACCCAATGATAAGAGTACTCTGCTGGAGCATCAGGAGAGATTCAGCAAACAACCCATCCAACTGCAAAAGACCTGACCTAGGAAATTGACCTATTTTGACCTGAGTGGGGCTGAAATTCCTCCCCCGCCCCCCGCCCTAATACACTGGGAGACAAATGATTTCCAACTATTTCAGAATACCCAATTCTAAAAAAAGTTCTTGCTGTGGAACAAAGGTAGTTCCTGAAGCTTCTTTCACCCAGCAGGTTAAGAAATTAGTACTGGGTATATGTATCCTGAAGCAAAGAACACATTGTAGAGCAGGTCTGAGTCAAAAGTAAAGTAGGTAAGTAGGTAACTGAACCTTGAAAGCACATTTCAGAATTTTATTTCCCTGTGTTGCAACTTTACAGTATAGGTTATATATTTTATATCAGTAAAGCATTGTATTTTTATATTTTATTTTTCCACTAAATGCTCTTTGTGAAGAATGTTCTTAAAAAATCTGTTCCTGAAAGAGGGTTAACTACAGGCTTCAAGCAACATTCTCTGTAAAAAGAGCTAAAAGGGAAAAAAAAGAGTTTGCTAAATTAAAGTGGTTAAGCAAACATACGAAAGGTTGTCTTGTATCAGTAATCAAACAAAATAACATGGTGTCAGGAGACAAATCTATTATAGTATTTTAGTGACATGGCAATAAAATGAGAGTGTAGTCATCAAAGCTTACTTGCAACTGCCAAATCAAGTTATTTAGTTATTGACATGACAGCAGACACCGTCAATTTATTTTACCTCCACTTGTCTCTTTGTTAACCATAGGAGGAAAAATAATAAACATAACAGTTGGGTTTGTTTTTTTTCTCATCTACAGGCATATGACTTGAAAAATAATCTTTCTTGTCAAACTCAAAAGTTTTACAAAATTTAGCTAATTAAGGAATTCAATTTGTTCTGTTGGAATTTTAAATTTTTTTTCATTGTAAAATGTACACAAAAGAGCTAATTTAGATTTTTTAAATAAAAGTTTGTCTTGTAAATGCTGAAAAAAATAATACTTTAAAATTCCTATCTCAAATTCCTATTTACTTACGCTCTTTCTTTTTTGCATTTTGCATTTCTCTTACCCTGAATAATGAAAATCTATTGAATCAGTTTCAGTTCTGTATAAAATCAGTGTGTGTAGCAATGATGGAAGCAACACAAATATATATTTAATTTTAAGCACTTGAGTAGTCTCAATGACTTCAGTAAAAGTGATCACATACTTAAAGCTAAATATGCAAAGAAGCTCTTGCAGGGACAAGACTCCAGATACATTTATTTTCATATTCTTCTGCAATATCTGAGCTCCAGATACTACAAGGGAATTGCTTTTCCAATTAAAGTAATGACAATCATTTATTTAAAAAAAAACAAAACATTTCTCTTGATCTTAATTTTTTTATTAGCTTGCTTTAACAAAATCTAAATTTGAATTAACAACGTCTCTTTGAATATTTTTAGCAGTTTGATCTCATACTCCTTCCTCAGGCAAAACATTCCTTGTGTGAATACAGGAGGGAGATTTAAGCTTATATATAAAGATTTCTTCTGGAACAGGTAGCACATCCTTCCTGGTTTTTCTTTCTTTCTCCTCTGTATTTCATTTATTTATTCAAGAAGTTGTCTTATCCAAGCTTCAAACTAGTTAATATATTAATGAAAAGTCTGTTCCAGTTTGGTGTGGTTCTGTATAAATATAAAGTCTGACCAATTTGAAGAAGAAAGTATTCAGTAATTCACATGTGCATTGTATTACAACAGACATGGCCAATCTGTCGCACAAATACCATAAGCGGCTTGGAAAGCCTCTGTGGGCACTTGTATATGTGCTCTGGGGGAGTGGTAGGTGCTTTAATTAGAGTGGCTCCAAGAGCCACTCTAATTAAAGTGAGCTTTAATTAAAGAGCTGCCACCACCATTTTGAAGAGTGGGGAAGCTGCTATTCAAGACGTGAAGGTATGGTAATTACCACGCTCCAATAGACTGCATTAATTGCTCATATATAGGCACCCTCTGTAACATGCACCAAATCAGGGAGGGGGCAGGTGGACACAGGCAGACAGGGCAGGAAGCATGAAGCAAAGCAGCAGATCAGGCAGGGAGAACAGAGTTGGGAGCAGAAAGAATAGCATCAGATTGG
>NW_005842603.1:19280-21787 GCF_000455745.1 Alligator sinensis
GGGAAAGAGGATCAGAGTAATATTTAGGGGAGGTGTGGGTAAGCTGTAGTATGTCTGCCAAAAAGTTTGGCCCCCACTGTCTTATAAGATCCGTATCTTCGCTGCCAGTTAAAGCCCAGCTCTGGTAGATAGTGATTTAAAATTATTATTACCTGAAAGTTATTTGGTGGCTTCTTGGGAGATAGAGTAGACTATTTTTCCTTAGACTTCCCAATCCTTGCTACTGTTGACATAACATTTCTATCTTGCTATCACTCTGACAGCGGTACCTATAAAATAAAGGCTGCTCACAGACATTAAAAAAAAAACAAAACCCAAAACACTTCACTTTAAACTCAGCGCACTACCACACTGAGCTCAGCACAAATGAAGCATCTTTTTGTGCTAGTTGGACCCAGCTCACCCAAAGTCTGCATAGAGTGGGCATTTTAGTGGAGCTTTTTTTTTTCTTTTGGTGTTTTTACTTAATAACTGATTGAATTGGCTTTAGACAACAGTGCCAAAAAACTCTGCTGAAGTGCCCAATATATCCAGATGCTGTGGAGCCAGGTCCAACTAACATGTTGCTTTTTCCAGTAAATAACTTCTTTTTAATGTCTGTAAGCAAGCAAAATGATTAGAATGTCTACTGCTTTTTAAAACTACTATGTTGTCTAAATATGCTACTGGAGACAATGCTAGAAAAAAGATCAATTGTTTCATCTTTACTGAATATATTTTCAGGGTAGAAATAAGTAACACAAATGATGCACTCAAGGGAATCTTTAGCTGTACTGTTTATAATGGACTTTTCTCTGAAGAGGTAGAAAACTGTGTTTTCTTTGTTTTTTCCCTCTGGCCCCTTTCAAGCATGAAATTCACTTACATCACATAACATAGCACATGGAATTATTTTCTTATGAAAAACAATAAACAGCCTCAAGTCAATATGACATAGGAAGCTAATATTAACATATAAGACTATATGCAGTACTGTGTCCAGTTTTGGGTGCCACACTTCAAGAGGGATGTGGGGAATCTCAAGAGGGTCCAGAGGAGGGCCACTCACATGATTAGTGGCCTTTGTGATAGACCCTACGGGGGGCGGTTGAGAGAGCTGAATCTCTTCAGCCTTCACAAGAGACGGCTGAGGGGAGATCTTGTGGCTGCCTATAAATTTATTAGGGGAGGTCAACGGGGAATAGGGGAAGCGCTGTTTACTAAGGTGCCCCAGGGACTGACTAGGAATAATGGGTGTAAACTAGTTGAGAGTGGATTTAGGTTAGATGTTAGGAAGAAATTTTTCACAGTAAGGGTGGCCAAGATCTGGAATGGGCTCCCAAGAGAGGTGGTGCTATCACCTAGCTTGGAGGTCTTCAAGAGGAGGCTAGATAGTCACCTGGCTGGGGTCATCTGACCTCAGTCCTCTTTTGTGCCAGGGGCAGGGGGTTGGACACGATGATCAATTGTGGTCCCTTCTGACTCTACAATCTATGAATCTATGTCAACTTATAGCAGGATTACTCTTTAGTAGTGCTTAGAAATATTGATACCAGATAAACAATTACATTTAATACTGAATTTGGGGAAAGTACTACAATGCTACATGAACTCCAAGGGCACGTCCACACATGCAAGCATGTGCGCTTGCAGCAGCTCAAATAGAAGCGATGCAAATTTGAGCCAGGGCTTTTTGCCTCAGTGCACATGCTCAGACATGCACTTTGTTGTGGAGAAAATTGTGCCACTTGGGGCAAAATAACTCTGCCTGGCTCCTCCCGGATCTTCAGCCAGGGGGAGCTAGAGCTCAGGGCCAGCACCTATGCTGTCCCCAGCAGTATAAAAAGCCACCCTGGCAAGTAGTTCAGGGCTATTAGCTCTCAGCAGCTTCTGGGGCCCAGCCAGTTGGTACCTGGGGACACCACCCCTTGTGCCAGCTGGACTGCTAAAGCAGCCCTGAGAGTTCCCAGCACCCTCTACCCACTGCAGCAGTCTGGCAGTGGGGGCTGATTCCTTGCTGTGACCTGCTGTGCACCTGCCAGACTCAGATGGGGACTGCAGAGCCAGTAGAGACATCTGACCCTCTGGGCCAGCTGCCAGTGGACTGCGGTTGCAGGGTTGGCCTTTGTGTGGCACTACTGCCATTTGTTCCCCCTGCCCGACATCTGGGCAGCTATCTCCCAGAAAATGTTCCAGGTGTGGTGGCCTGCTTTGAACTGTCAAAGCATGTCTTCCTGGCCCCATTTGGACCCCACAACAGCTATGGCTCCCCAATAGGGGATTCAGCCCCTATACAAGAGGTTTAATCCCCCAACAGAGGGTTCAGCCCTCACACAAGGGCTACACCCCCCCAACAGGGGGTTCATCCCCCACAAAAAGGGTTTAGCCCCCCAAAATGGGTTCAGACCCCCAACAGGGGGTTCAGCACTCTCACAAGGGGTATGGCCCCCCAACGGGGGTTAAATGGACCCCATGCCCCACCCCAACCCCCTGATTCCTGCCCCACCTGGACCCATCCCCCACCAGCT
>NW_005842603.1:22357-32666 GCF_000455745.1 Alligator sinensis
GCCTTGGGGGAGCTGATGGGGGGAGGGGGGGCTGGGGGAATGAGCAGGGCTGTCGGTGGTCCCCCCCACAGTCCCTTCCCCCCTCCTCCAGTCCCTCCGACCCCTTACTCACCAGCACTTGAGCCCTGGTGCTTAAACACACGGCCTGGCCACCCGCATGTTTCAACACCAGGGCGGGGGACAACTATAGAGACGCTCTGGCAGCTCACTTTTTTATACTTCATTTTTTTTAGATCCCTGGATATCCAGGGGTCTAATTTTCTCCCCACACTGCAAGTTTGCATTGCGGGGAACATTTTTTTGTTCCCACACGTGACTGTTACCCCATCTTAAAGGGGTTTAAAGGTGGGGCAAGAGACACGTGCACGCGTATGTGGACACGCCCTAAAAAGCTAAAATACCATGTGCTGTATATATTACAAACCTTACATCAAGAAAACAATGTGGTTTTATTAAACAGGGTTCATTTCATACTTGTATAAAAAAAATTTTTTTCAAAAAAAACCCCATAAAAAGACATCAAGAATTGCAGCAATCTTTAATTGGTAATACAATGCAGGAGTAATAATAAGTTATAGTCACATTCAAATAGTACAATCCACAGGCTTCAGAATTTAATTCTGATATCTGTTATGAATACTTACATTTTGTGTTGTATTTTGGACTGTTTTCTTTCCCTGAAAATAGAAATGTCACATTGTAGAAAAAGGATTACTTTAGGTGATAAAGAATCAGGTCATTTCTTACAACAGTATACTAAAATCCATGTAAAAACAGTGGGTACACCTACACATGCAAGTAATTTGAAACGATAAACTCCAGAGCAGTTTGAGCCAGAGTAAACTACTCATGGACACAGAATCTACATATGCACCTGTAACAGCAGGGGGCAAAGCATCTACACAATTGCCAGGGACAGCAGGAATCTGAGCTGGGGCAGAGCAGTTTATGCCAGGGCTGCTTCTGCAGCGACCCACAACCATTTGGGCACCAGTCCTGCTCTTTAAAAGTCTACCCCATACTTTGTTCCCTTTCTCTGTCCCCGAGCAGTATGCAACCTGCTGACACAGCCCTCCAGGATGCTGTCCCGAGAGCCTGTGAAAAACGCACTATGGATGCTCCTCACCCTCCACCCATCAGCAATGACCAGCACTGTGGCCTACTGATCACTAGCATGCTAGCCAGTCTCCAGACCCACAGTGACAGCCACCTGGCCCAGATGGCCCTCGTCTATGTCTTCTCCACTTTGTCCCATGGCCCCATGGCTGGGACTCTGCCCAAGCCATGCCCCACTAGACCTGCTGCTTCCACCAGCCCCTGGCCCACCTCTCAGACCACAGCAGTGACCCTGATGATGGCCACATGGATGCTGATGAGACTGAAGTCCACAAGCTTATGGTCTCTGGTCCCACCACTTCTGGGGTTGCTCCATGAGTTGGGACTGGTGGCACCATGTTGTCCTGCACACTTGGGATGATGACCAGGGGCTGGACTCATTCCACATAACATGGCCCATGTTCTACAAGTCAGTTCAGCAACTCAGCCTGCACCTGGAGTGCCAGCCCACCACCATGTGTCAGCCCCTCATTGTGGAGGCTAGACACTTCATTCGCATGCTGCTGGGCCTGTGGCACCCAGGTCCTGGGGGTCAGGGACTCCCACCCAGATGGGACACAGACCTGGTAATGCCCCCCCACTCTCTTTAGCAGGCCTTTCCAGGGAGGCACCCCAAACCAGGGTCCTCATCATCCAAGCGCTGCGCCCCAAGTATGGCCCTCATCAGAATCACCCAGGCACACCACAACAAGCTGTTTGAGCATTCCCAGGGCTTCCCAACTCACTGTGCTCTGCTGCTGCTTATTGAGGTGGTTCCCTAGGAACACCTGAGAACCTAGCAAGGGGCCCTGAGCTTTGAGGGTGCCACAGGCAAGCCCGCACTTTCCTACATTGTATGCTGCCTGGAGTGGTATCTCTGCCTACGCTATAAGTGCTTGAGCCTTGTGGCTGAGGAGATTGCTGATACCATTGAAGAGTCCCTCTGCATGTGATGGGCCCCTATTTTCTAGCTGGGAACCCACTAGATGTTCAATGAAGTTCTGAACTGCTTCCTGCCTACCTGCATATTGAGAGGGGGAACTTGGCCAGGTGAGGGGGGCACCCCTGATGCAGGGCTCCTGGCTCCAGGTGTGGGCAAAGGTGGATGCAGAGCCCACTGCCCCCTAGTCCACCCTGTGCAGGCCACACCAGCATGGGTGGGTTAACTCATGGGCCAGCAGGACCCAGGTCCAGGGACCCCTGCAATCAGAGTCCTGTGGGTGCCTGGGTTCCCATAGGGAATGGTGGATTTTCCCTTGGAGGCAGGCAGCATCCCAGAACACCACCAGGCAGCATAGAGAATATCTCCCTGCAGGTAAGTGTATGGGGGGAAGGACTGTAGTGGGGGGAAGTTCGAGGCCCCCATGATGGAGGGGGTGGGGCAAGAGCAAGGGCTGGGGGTTCTTTCCAGCAATGGTAGTGTGTGGGACCTGGGGTTGGGGTTGAGAGTAGGATGGAGCCATGGGCAGCTTGTCCAGGGGATGCAAGGGGGGACCACTCTTCACCACTTCATGCACCCCTGAGGGGAGACAGGGGGGCATGCCCCCCCTGATTTGAATGTGGGGTGAATGTGGGCCACCAGCTGGGGGTACGGGGCTCTCCAGGGCTAAGGCAGCAGAGCAGAGAGCCCTAAGCCCACAATGAGCAGCCTGCATCCACCTTTGCTCCACTTGGCTCTGCTCTGGCAGTGGTGAGGGAGGGTGGGGGCAAGGAACCAGGGAGGAAAGATGGGCATGTGCCACCACACACTGGCTTCCCCAGCCTCCCCTACAGGCAGGGGTGGTGCCAGCCACTTCCCAATGTTGGAGGTGGGGGGGGCTACTTAGTGGGGCCAGTGGCTTTAGGGGCTATAGCCACCCCAAAATTCAGCCTAGCTCCATTGCAGCCACCCCTCCCAGAGCTGCCACTGCCACTGCCTGCCTGCCTCATGCAACTGAACTCACAGTGCTCCTGCCTGCTCTGAGCCTAGCCCAAGCCCTCCGAGTGAGAAGAGGCTGGTGCTGCCCCTGCCAGGAGCGCTGAGCCTTTGCAGGCTCAGCTGAGTGGGGTGGGTGGGTGGGCGGTGACATTGGCACTGGAAGGGGTGGCTACGTTGGGGCTAAGGTGAATTTTGGGGTGGCTACAGGCCCCCAAGACTCTCCCTAGCATGGCCTCTGCCTGCAGGGCACAGAGGCTCACCCCACCCTTGGTAGCAGCAGCACCATGAGGGGAAGGGACAGCATCTGCACATATTAATAACTGTTAATTACCCTGCCATAAGATAGCACTGTCCCTGACAGTGCTTACAGTAGTGTAAATTAGTTTACTGAAGCCTAATAGTATCACATGTGTATACAGTGATGCTTTATTCCAAGTTAATTAGCCCACCCTGCATTTATGTGCATGTGTAGATTGGGCCAGTTAGATTAACCTACATCCTGAACAAAATAATTGGCAAAAATATTTCAAGGGCTGTAGAACAAACCACTTATGCAATCCTGGCAAACATCTCATTAGATGACATACAACCAGTCAAAACATGGAGAGGAAATACCAAATGAAATGACGCTGTTTCACTGCTCAAAAGAAATCTCTGGGATTAGCTATGCATTGGATTCTTATATTCAAAGTACTGAAGGCATGGACCAGTGTGACATTTGTTGTGAATGCTAAATAGAATCTTGCAGGGCAATAAAAGCAAGCATACAAACATTCAAGCTGTTTATAATGCTACAAATACATGGTTAAAGTCAATAGGCAGTACATGGGAGGAGGAAGGGGGCTAAATTAAGGTTAGGGAATTTCCCAATATTACAAGAGCTCTGGCAAGAGCTGGGGCTCTGGAAATGCCAATTCTGGAGGTGGTGGGGGCAAGAACAGATCTCCTTTTCCCATGACATCCCCATAGGGTGGGAGGCTGTCTTCGGGAGCTGATGCTCTTTGGTAGTTACTAGCTGATCCTTGATAGTCTTTGTCCTTCACTGGTAGGAGAGAGGACAGGCTATCAATGATCCAGCTCCCCTGCAGATAGGGGAGAGAAAGAGCAGCTCCCAATCCCACCCCCTACCCAATGGGCAAACTCATCTTTGAAATGACTTTGTAGCTTTCCAGCCAGGAAGTTAGAACACATATATGCTGCTCATAAGCACTATATTTTAGTAGTGCTATAAAGTGCCAAGACACTAAGCACACCAATCTCCTTGCTGTTACCAAGCTCTTGCATTGTAGTCATTATAGTTTCTGTTTTCAAAGGTTTAAGCTTATTAAGATACAACAATTTACACCTTAGGCTAAAAAAGTCTTAATATGTAAATGCTGTATACTAGTAGTGTTGATTGTGTAAGTACACAAAATACATAAAAATAAAAATGGATAATAAGTAACAGAATATTTCAAATATATTCCAGTTAACAGCTGAGATGAAGCCTAGCTGGCCATATGATATAATCTACATTTTTATGTTCACAGGTTTCGAGTCCCTAAAAAAATATTGCATTTGCACCTTATATCACACCTAAAATTGGCACTTTCTTCTTCACGGAATAGTATAATACAAGCATGGAAACAGCATGTGAACAATATGGAAGAAACAAGGCATGGGGATATTAGAAATGATTTAACAGGAGTTTGGAAATGAGCTTATGAAGTCTGGTGTAAACCAGCTTTTGTACAATAGCTATAACAAAATTATCCAGGATCTTGTGAACCTAGTCTTTTTTGAGATTCACCTTCAGGTTGTGGACCTGACACTTTGTTCTTGGTAAGTTTTTCTACCAATGTCAAAAGAAAAACCTGTACAGGCCAAGCATTTAATTCCATAGTGGAAAAATGAATTCAGGTGCAAAGACAAAGAACCAAGAGCATACAAAATAACCTTCAATGTACTTGGAATAGCACTAATAAGTATAAGAATCATATCTACATAACACTTAAAAACATAGGTTGATTAAGACATAATTAGAAATGTATAAAACTCTAAACAGGGTAGTTTAAAATCAGTAAGAGAACTTACAGAGCATGGGTGACAGTAATATGAGGCATAAAGAGAACAAATACAGAGCAGATGTCAAGAAGCACTTTTAAACACAGTTGGCTAATACTCTTTTGAAATGGCCTAATGGGCAAGCTTGTTGAAGCAAATACAGCAATGCAATCAAGAAGCAATTAGAAGGAAATGATGTATTAAAATGGATAAACTTCACTGGGTTAAATGGCTCTCTCTTATTCACAATAATTTTTATAGCATTATGAATTGAAAATATAATGTAAAAAAAGACAAATTTTACTTTAAAAAAGTACATGCCTTTTTTCCACATGATAGAGTCTCCCTGAGAAACCAAACACATTAATTCCTTACTTTATTTAAAGGGAAAACATGTCAGGTTTGAAAACAATAGTGTGTGTTGGTATTGCAAATACAATTAAGTGTACATATGTGATGAAGGGATAGTGAGGGGATTTGTTCAGTTCTAAATTTCTTCATGTTGTAAATTAATGCACGCACATATCCATGGCTACGGCCATGCCAAAGTCAACTCTATTCAGTGAAGCAGCTCTCTTTTAAGCCCCAGTTAACAGAAATACACGTTTCTCCTAACATTCTAATTAGGAGAATATTAGAATAATTCTCTAACTCATTGTCCATTTATAGCAAATCTAACCCAATATATTTTGAGTACTGTATATTACTATATCTCATGTTGAAGTAAACGAGGACTCCTGTTAGCTTCAGGAGGCATCAGCTAAGCCACAGAAACAGCAGGATGAGGTATGTGAGCTTCAACGAAATACAGCATTTCACAGAGTATGTATGCCATAACCTTTTCAAAGTTTTCACTTTTCAAAACATCACATAAAATTAGTAGACTTGATCAAATATTTGGAAAACTGTAATAATTTCAGATAACATTTTGTAATAACTATAAGGAGGAAAATAGGCAGGCACTTCTATAGTCTGAGAAGTGTCTCACTTCTGAATATCAGAGGCACAATACAAGCAATATTGGTATTGATGCTTCACAAAAATAAAATCTCAAGTATTCCTCCTGATGGAAAGGATTGCCAACCTATGCATAGGGGTTACAATTAGCTCCTTTGCTTTACTGCTGAGACTAATTACTAGGGCTGTGGGAGGCTTGGGACAGAGCTTCGGATCCGGAGAACCTTCAGACGCTTCGGGGTCAAGCAGCACATCTGGGTTGAAGCGCTGGCCTCGTTCAGTTTCCCCAAGCACTTCGAAGCTTCTGAAGAGCTTTGGAGCCACCTCGGAGATTCAGCCATAGGGTATAATGGGGAAGCAATAAAATATCTATAACTTTGTTGGTTTTTGTCTGATTTGGATGAAATTTTCATGGGACTATGAAGAGAGGATGAAGCCTGCCGAGTTTCAAGAAGATCGGCACAAAGGTTTGAAGGGAACAGCATCCCAAATTCTTGAAAGCAAAACTTATGTCACGTCTAGTCTTACAACATAGCAGGGTGAAAACTGCAGGGGTGGTGTCTCTTACTGAGGCCACAGAGCCTGCCAAGTTTCAAGACGATTGGTGCAGGGGTTTAGAGGCAACTGCCCCTAAGATACGGACAAGCAAAACTTGTGCCGTGGGTGCTGTGGGACTGACTGTCTGGCCTGGGGCAGGGAGGGAAGACACTGCTGCAGGCCTGGCTGCTAAGCTGCTGTGTTCCCAGTTACCAATCAATCAATCATGATTTACTCAGGGACCAGGGACTCAGAGACCAGCTCAATACACAGGACCTAGCTACTACATAATGACTTAACGAGCATCAATTAGCACTGACAAAATCAGGAAAAGGAGAGGAAAGAATCAATACAGACAATCAACTGCCCCAAGGCAGACACAGTCTTGGCACAGTTTTGCCCGCCAGCAGCTCTGGGTGCAGGGCCATAGACACCACCCTGCACCGATCTCCTCCACAGCTGGCAGGCATCACAGCAGGGGCCACCATCGCTGCAGCTGCCACCCCGTTGCGCCTTAACACACACAGTGTCACCCATGTCACAAGTTTTGCTTGTCTGCAGCTTGAGGGGCAGTTCCCCCCAAACCCCTGCACCTATCTCCTTGAAACTTGGCAGGCTTTGTGGCCTAAGTAAGAGCTACCAGCCCTGCAGTTTTGACCCTTCTGTGGTGTGACACATAGCAGTGACAGGAGTTTGGCTTTCAAGAATTTGGGGTACAGTTGCCCCAAAACCCCTGCACCAATCTTCTTGAAATGTGGCAGGTTTCATGCTCTCAGCAGAGGCTATAATTTCTACAAGTTTCATCCAAATTGAACAAAAAGCAACAAAGTTATAGATATTTCATTGATTCCCCATTATACCCTATGGCTGGATCGCTGAAGCGGCTCTGAAGCTTCGGAGTCGCATCGGCCGAATCGAGATGGAAATGCAGTCCAGAGCTCTGGATCAGATCGCAGCCATCTGAAGCGGCCAGATCCAAAGCTGAATCGGATCGCTGCCGACTCGTACAGGCCTACTAATTATAGGTAGATCTGTATTTAAAATTTTTAAATATTCATTTATATCCATAAGTTAACCAGACACATATTTTATTGGTTTAACATTTCTGTACAAATTATTTACAAATGTCTAAGAGCCAAGAATAAAAATTATGCAAGTGTAATAATTTGGCATTTTATTTATGCATAAGACAATTATGAATAGTTTTCCATTAGTGCAGTTAAGCTGCATAAAGTCAATCATATTTATGGATTGTATTGCATTTGCTTTGCAAGTTTAATTTATTACACTTTAAAGTAAGAGAACATTTAACCTTGTTAATAGAAATGCATATTTTTAATAATATTCTAATTAGAATATTAGAATAATATTGCAGAGATACAAAATAATGTTTAAACAGTCGGATTTTTATCTCAGTCTCAACTATACAAACAGAGAAGCAGATGCCATTAAACTTTTCAAACAAACATTTAAATAAATATTTGACTAGTATACAAGATTCTCTCTCTAACTCTCTCTGTCTCTCAAGAGTATGAACAGCCACCTGCTCCTAGCTAAAGCAAATAAGTGTGTGATGCATCTCCAGGAAAATTTTCAGCAATTTGAAAATCCCACCTTTTCATTAAGATCTTCATCATGCTAGGAGTGACACTAGCATTTTGCCTAGATGCCTAGAAAAACCAGAGACATCAAAAATTTTGGTGACATTCTACTGCTTTGTGGGTACACAGGTACTCCCACTGTAAAGAGCCTGTGGATGTGGCCATAGGTGCCTGGATGCACTGGGCATCTAGATGTGGCAGTCCAGAGATACACACCCAGTTATGTGTCTGGTGTCCCATATAGGTGATAGGAAGGCATTGCCTGCCTCTGGGTTCATTGCCTCTGCTGCTGCCCAGCAGATAAAATAGCAATTTGCACATAATAGCCTGTACACAGCTACTCATATTCACATAGAAAGAAAGACACTTCATGTATAAGCATCCAATTGACCTGGGGCCAAAAAGGGCTATGCAGATGACTACAGCAAATTGTCCATTCTATTGCTATTCAGTTGTCTATCACCCCCTGCCAAACTTTTCAGGGGCCTATTTCCAGATAATCATAGCCTGGGCTCAACCAAAAGGACCTCAATGGCCCGGCAGACCAGGCCTGCTTTCTGGCTCCTGTAAATGTGTTTGCATGAAGGCTGCTCTACCTTTGGCAATGACAGTGCTGCCATGGATGGATGCAAGTCACCTCAGAGGGAGTCAAACAGTGCCTTACCTCCACTCACCACTCCAGTTTTTCCTTTATAGCCCAGCATAGGGGAGCTTATCAGAGACAGGGTCTTTGAGATCCTCCCCTTTCACCCAGGGAGCCTGGAGAGAATTGTGACAGCAGGTCAACTGTGTGGAAGGGTATGGATGACCCCTTTATTGGCCCCACATGCAGAGAGGCCTCAGAGGTAAAATCCCTGCATTCATGCTTTGAGCATGACTACATTTTCCTAGCCACACAGGACTCTTAATGGCTGGTAGACTGTCTCTGAGTAGTGCCTCTTTGCAGCTATGGACAACTGATCCTAGGTTAAACACAGATGTATTTATTCATGTGCAGAGCACTGTGTTCATACCTCTCCTAGATGTGGGGGGATACATGGGTGTAGATTCTTAAATGCTGATTTAGCCATATAAACCACATATGCATTCAAATAACATGATTAAACCTGGTAATAGAATGTCACTTTAAGTTTTTCATGAACAGGAAATACTAACAGAAATGTTAATGGAGGTCCTTACAGTAAACTTTTAAGTGGAGTACATATGATACTTTATACATATTGATATAAAATGATGGAATGCAGTCTTATAATTTATTGGGAATAAATATGTATTATATATTAATTTATGGCTGCTTTGAGTGAGATTGTACTCCAGGCCTCCCAACTTCAAAGTACACACTGTTAGTTGACTTCTTAAATCCCAACTTTATTCTGTTCTTCATCTAAGGGATATTACCCAGAGCTTAAGTCAAAGAAGGAGACCTACCAGGCACCGAAAGAAGAAGCAGCCCGGGGAATGCCCTCTGCAGCAGAGTGGCAGACGGTTACAGCCAGGACCGGAGCAGCTCGCAGAGAATCGGTACCAGCTTCGCCAGTCCAACTGGAGAACAGGTACGATGCCCTGGCGACCCTGCAGGAGACAGAAGGGGAGGAGGAAACCCTTGGGCAGGAAGAAACACCACATTCTTCACACTCTGAACAGGTCAAGAGATCCAAGAGGACCCAGAGGAGGAGGCGATGAATGCTCGTCATAGGCGACTCCATCCTGAGAGGTATGGAGGGGCCCATCTGTCGCCAGGACCCCTCAGCACGAGAGGTATGCTGTCTCCCTGGAGCAAAGATTCGGGATGTGATGGAGGTAATCCAGGCCAGGGTCAAGCCCACCGATTACTACCCCATGGTCCTAGTCCATGTGGGTACTAATGATGCGGCCAGGAGAACCCCCGATCACCTGATGGCGGACTACAGTGCTCTGGGCAGCGTGCTGAAGGAGTTCGGTGCACAGGTGGTATTCTCTTCCATCCTACCAGTGAACGGACGCGGAAGACGGCATGAGAACTGCATCCGAGAGACCAACTGGTGGCTTCGGCAGTGGTGTCTCGAGGCAGGCTTCGGCTTCCTGGACAACGACCCGCACATCACGACGAGGGACATGCTCAGCTGGCATGGGCTTCACCTGTCCCCCAAAGGTAAGCGTGTGTTTTCTTCTAGGTTGG
>NW_005842603.1:35564-35865 GCF_000455745.1 Alligator sinensis
CTAGGGAATGACCTGCTGGGTGGCATGGAAGTGGAAAGGGATCTTGGAGTCCTAGTGGACTCCAAGATGAACATGAGTCAGCAGTGTGACGAAGCCATCAGAAAAGCTAATGGCACTTTATCGTGCATCAGCAGATGCATGACGAATAGGTCCAAGGAGGTGATACTTCCCCTCTATCGGGCGCTGGTCAGACCGCAGTTGGAGTACTGCGTGCAATTCTGGGCGCCGCACTTCAAGAGGGATGCGGATAACCTGGAGAGGGTCCAGAGAAGGGCCACACGTATGGTTAAGGGCCTGCAGA
>NW_005842603.1:36057-57766 GCF_000455745.1 Alligator sinensis
TCACATTTAGAGTGGCCAAGGTCTGGAACGGGCTCCCAAGGGAGGTGGTGCTCTCCCCTACCCTGGGGGTCTTCAAGAGGAGGTTAGATGACCATCTAGCTGGGGTCATCTAGACCCAGCGCTCTTTCCTGCTTATGCAGGGGGTCGGACTCGATGTTCTGTTGAGGTCCCTTCCGACCCTAACATCTATGAATCTATAGTCATAAGCATTTGTGGATCAGGGCAAAATGCTAGAAATGTCCTCAAAATAATTCATTTTGAGTTTAGACAGACAGACCAAAAGGATTTACATGGGTTTTCAAGAAACCATAGTCAGGAAATAAACTGAGATCATTATTAAAAAAAAAAAAAAAAGGAATCAAAATAGTTTAGTAAATCACCTTCTCCATAGCAACCCAGGAACAGATTGTTTGTATAATATAGGCCTATACATTATCAAGGCACTTTTCAAACATTAGCCCTTATCAGTTCTGTCATGTACTGATGCACATTTTTACTGTGTGCATTTTTTCCCCATATTTTATGAGGGTAACTAAGGCAGAGGGTGAAATGCTGCTCTGCTGAAATCAAAAGTTCCACAATTGGCACACACAAAAAAAGGATCCAGTATTATACCTAGAAGATTTCCAAGTCTTACACAAAGTTACACATGAAATGCTTGGTAGAATAGTTATTGAGCCTCTGAAGTTTGTAGCTCTTCAGCCTGGATAGCACTGATTCTTAATGCCCATCTATAAATGTGTTTTATAGATTGTTCTATCTATATCTCTGCACCTACATATCAATATTTATTGCATCAACAGGTTTGGGGACTACCTTCATTGACATTTGGGCATGTTAAGCATCTCTTATTTTTCCCCACAGCAGTTATAAACAAATCAAATGTAGAGGTGGAGAACAGATATACAGATTGGACTAGAAGTGTAAAATAGAGATCAGACTGTCAGACTGCAAACAGACAAGGTTCTTTGGGTAAATCTGATATCTTTTATTAGACCAACTCAATGAGTTGAGTTGAGTTGGTCTTATAAAAGATATCAGATTTACCCAAAGAACCTCATCTGTCTATGTCCTTAGACCAACTTGGGTACAACCTACAGCGCTGTAAACTACAAACACTCTTTTAAATTCAAAACATTTCAAGAGCAAACCTGTGTAAAAAAAATAGATGACTAGAATCTGCTTGATTTTTTGGAATGCTGCTATTGTTTTCAGAAAAGAAAGTGGTATTGGATATAGTGCCCAGGTCTGAAACTAAAGGAAGAAGAAACACTGCTCCCCCCCCCCCCCCCCCAAAAAAAAACAACCCAAAACCAAACAAACAAACCCACTCATTGACAAGTGCTTTTCCTAGTAATTCTCTTTTCAGAGGGAGGACTAATATTTGTAAGAGGAGTGTATTCTTGATGTCATTGCCCCAAGGCCTCTAAGCATCTATTGGAATCACATAGATATCCTCTTGTCCTTGCGTTTCAAAAGGGAAATACCTTAATTCAATACGTGACATACTTTACTAACTCTTTTATAAGTGTCTGAATTTATTAAATGTTTTCAAGTCTATACATTCCCATTCAGGATTGTACCTAAAGTCTCTTGATAAATACAAAGATATTACTACAATCATATTTCTTCAGTCCACCCATATTTCTTCAGTCTTGGTTTAATTCAAGTGAATCTTGCCCCCTACTAACAGTCATCATAGGGGAGATTTTCAAAGGCACATGTAAATACTTAGGAGTACATCTTGGAAAAAAAAGGCAAATATGCTACTAATGTCACTTGGTTGCTTTAGAAAAAATCACCATGCACAAAACACAGTGTGATGCCTTCCATATACAGTAGGTTTACTAATTTGTTATTTTAAGAAATGATTTATCCCTGATTTTTTAAGGATTCCAAGGATTTTTTAATCAAATTGCAAAGCAATGGTTTAACATTATACATCCTGAAATAAAGGGTAAATGTTTACAATGTATCCAAAAAAGTATAAAATATACACAACTTATTTCTTCCTTTTGCATGAATTTATTTGTGAGATTTTTTTTCTGGTCTTTTTTCCTTTCATTTGGAAATGGTCTTCTTTGTGTTACATACTTCAGAAGCAAAGAAAAGAAATAAATAATATGAAGAGTCACTTAAATGAAAAAGCACCCTGCTGCAATATACCAATTCGCTGAGGAATAGTAATGGAAAAAGTCAGAGAAGTTGCACAAGTTACGATTTCCTGGGAAGCTTTTAATTAAGAGCTAGATTACATGGACTTTTACTGTCGTCCTTTTTCTTCAAGATTATTCAAGAATGACTAGTTGTCATAGCAACTGTATTTTCATAAGACGCAAACTATAGTCCTAATTCTCATTTAGGAGAGTAAATCTGGAGTAAATGGAGTTACCCGAGCATAATATCAGTGTACTTGTGAGCAGCATGGGGGATGAGACAGCATCAACATTTTAAGGATAAAACATTCTCAGCCAAACTGTAGTTTGTGCAGGGCCCCAACCTGTGAAGCAAAATTAGCTTTGTACCATCATTATGATGCCCAATTCTACTGCTGTCAGACATTGGTATGGCTCTCAGAGTATCTTGGAAAAACCTAACAGCTTCAAAAAGCCTATCTTTTCTTCACTGTTATGGATGCTCTCTAAGCTGTAGCAACCTAGAAATATGTAAAACACAAAATCAAAGATTTGACAACTGTCAGTAAGCAGCCCCAAGTCAGCTGGCAAGGCTATCGACATCTACCAACTGAGCAAAAGAAGCAGCTGTTCTTTATATCTATATGCAAGCTTTTTGAAGCTGAACCTTAGTACAAGTGTTTTTACAAGCTTCTTCACATAGCTCCCCACTTTGAATTTCCTGTTGTACCAGCACTTAAACCCACCCCCCACCTAACAAACGTATTTGAGCATGTGGAATTTCTAAAATGGATCCAAATTAATACAATATGGTCCAATTTGTGACAAGAAGCTTGCCAGAGAGATGAATGGTGAGATTTAGTTTCTTCAGAAGTAGTTTTTTGGAAGCCTAATTTAACATGCTGATAATTAAGGTTGAACTTGTTCTGGATGTTCTACATCAAGGTATTTGTTCTTAGTATCTCACCTCTTCCTATTTTCCCCCCATGAAGAAGCTTTGCTTTCCTTTTCCACTGCAATCAGACTCCTCCCATGTTCTTTTGCATTCCCTATATCCCTTACATTACCACATAATACTACTGCTGCAAACTAAGAAATTTAACATTTGCCACTTACCACAGATATGGTGACAGCTCTGTTTCCAGCTTTCTTACACCTAGTTCCATACTATTTTTTTTCTTCTTCCTGCCATGAACTACTGCTTTCATTAGCACTCAAAGGGGAATCAAGAAGAAATGTTCACATCAAGAATTCAGGCTGATGGAAAAAGAGGATGTCTGAGAAGGATGGAGGCCAGAACACAACAGCCAGCCTTTCTCTTACCCTTCTTTTCCTTTTTCCACTCCCCTTTTTAAAAATCCCCTCAAAACCTGTACCATTTCCCAGTGAACATTGTCTTGGGAAACAGCAACTGCAGTTCAGAGATAACTTGTTTACTTGAAACAGATCCTAACAGCTCTTCTTTTTCCATTTACCTTATGGATATTCCCTTCTTCTGCTTTTCACTGAGTTTCCCTGCTGGGTGCCCTTTAAACACACAACAGTTTGAATTAAGTTTTTCTGATCATTCTGCCTATTTTGAAACAGATTTGTTTTAAAAGAACTTGGGTGGCTAAGTGCCATGAAATACTTTTACTAGTAGAAGAAACGTTTAACTTAAATAACAAATCAGTTCAAGCAACTCAATTTATACCACAAATGTTTCATTTTGTGTTATTAGCTTGTAATTACTACACACAAGTAGTGGCAGGAAGCTTCAATGTGCATTGAATCGCATATCATCTCTGTCTTTTGTCTATCACAACCATATAAATGCTAGGGTCCTATCTTCATGTCTATCTTTAAAGTGTCAAGTAAAATAATGATATTCTTTATATAAAATCATAATCATAAGAATTAACAGTTTTTAAAGAATAGACCTTCATGGTCACCAGTTCCACATATCTGTAATGATCCATATGATAGAGTTGCTAGGCTTAGGCTACTTTCAAATTACAGTAAACTCTCTGGTAACCGGCACCTTACAAGCCAGCATACTCTGTTAACCGGCATGCTGGCTTGTCAGGAAAAGTGAAAACGGAAGTGCCCACCATGGCACGGCCTGGAGGCATAGCTGACTGCACGAGGTTGTGAGGGGCCCACCTCCCTGTCCCACAGGAGAGGTAGAGATGAGATGGGAGGGGCGGTGATGTAGCGGGAGGGGTGGCGATGCCACAGGAGGGACAGAGGGATATTCAATTAACCAGCATATTTTGTTACTCGGCATCCCCCATTCCCGGGGGATGCCTGATAACAGAGCTTTTACTGTAATATGTTTTTTCCCTTTCCGTCATCTGATCTGCATTCCAATTCATTTATTGTTTCAAAAGAGGAACTAGAGAGTGCATTTTTTACATACACAACTAGTTTCATAGTTTCATAGTTTCATACTTGGTAGGGTTGGAAGGGACTTGAGCAGATCATCAAGTCTGACTCCCTGCCATGGGCTATTGACAACAGTAAAATGTTTTTTATGTTATAGGCTTTGATGGGCAGCAAACCTTCCATTTATCAGAAAAAGAAAATGGAGTTTTGAGAGTTATATTTGTGAACTGATTACTCCCAGTGGATTAATGTTAATGTCACCATGTATGTGGGTAGGGTAAAGCCCATTATCTGTAGCCTATAGTTTTATCATGTATCATGAGCTAGTCTGGTAAATTTAGGCTTACCCTTGAGATTCCTGATGGCTGACTATAGCATAATAGTATCTGGCCTAAGCAACTGTGTATTGTAAATATGCAAATCTAGGCACACATGAGAAATGCACAAAGTATAAATATGTGCAATTTGGCCTCTGGATGCACAGTGCTTCTTATTGTATGACAACACTAAATATAAATGAACACGACAAAAGCCTGTGACCCTTTGAAAACTAAAAAAGGGACACAGATGAATGTATTCTCTGTCCTTGGCTAAACCTATACCTAGAGTAATGCAGTTACTGTGATACTACTATTTATTTATATTAGAAAAAAAAGTACAAAGTAACATAGAAATAAATAGAAAGCATGTAGACAGAGATGAAAGATGTATAAAGGCATAGAAAAGGAAAATAAAGAGGTAGAGGGTGTTCCCTATTCTCAATCGGATGGGATAGGTAGGCAGGAGGGGGTTCTGTGAGATCGATGCCAGCATTTTTAGTAAATCCCTCTTTCTTCTATAGAGTTAGCCCAAGCCCAAAGTTCTTAACTATATACAATTTATTGAGTTATAATATACATAAACATAAAACTAAGTATCATATACATATATATATATATTTACACAGTGAACATTAACCAATACCCAAGGTTAAACCCTAAATAATACTATTTACCCATCAAAATAAAAATTTCAGCAGCTTCAACACAATACATCATTACAATACAACATTTCAATTACAAAATATAAGGTGCAAACAGGAACAATCTTAATAACACCTATTTCTTAATATAGTCCCTGACCCATGGCAAGAGATAGTCCTCCTTACAATGGGGTCCCTTGGGGGGTGTCCAGGAAACACCAGGTGCCCCTCCCCTTAAGGCCTTGGGTAGGTGGGGGGCTGCTCACCCAGGCCCTTCTCTGGGTTTGCCCGCCCCAAACACCTTTCCCCTGTGGGACCCAAGGGCCCAATGACTCACAGTCCCTCAGGTGGCAGTGGTCAGGGCTCAGCTCGATGGGGTCTCCTCTGCTGGAGTGCCTCTCCAGGCCTCTCCTACACTGCTGGGTTCCTCTCCACCCTGTGCCCTGCTCTGGGCACCAAGGGCTCAGCTCTTCTCAGCTGCTGTACCACAGCTGCTGGCTCCTGGGTTCTGAGCCTCATGCTGAAGCACTACTATTTCCCCATGCCCTGGTTTGGCACTGAGGGCTCTTTTAGCACAGGATAGGCCCTTCAGGCTCTGTCTGTCCATCCTTACACTGGGTGGCTAACCCAAACAGCCTCCACTGCTCCCTGGCTCCACTCCCTCATGCGCTGCTTGCGCACCTCTTGTGCAGCTGCCTGCCGGAGTTACTCACAATGATGCCTGAGCTGGCCTGCCATGACTTCCAAGGCTCAGGCCCATGTGCCACCCTGCTCACTGTGTGGCCTGCTGGCCCTCCAGGGTTGCAGGCTTGAGCCACCACTTGCCAAAAGTAATGTCAAGTTTCCATTTTATATGTCAAGCCTCCATCTTGTGTCCTCGGCCTGGGCATCCCATGTTACAACAATATGATTTATTGTACCCCTTCCATGTAAATTGGTTCCCTGATGAATAAGAATGACTGGGAATGATTGAAATACAATGGTGGCAGGCCTCTACTGAATGGTCTGTAATGACTTGACCATCACCTTGCATTGATTCACCCAGGAACCACGGACCTCACCCAGGAGCAGAGACAAGACCAGCATTTGAAAGACAAAGGACCCTGCAAAACCAGCAACTCTCACCATTACAGACACCTGAAACTGCACATCCCTGCATGGAGCACACATGCTCAGTATGCCAGGGGCTGACCCTTGCCTGGGCATGCCTCCTGTCACTAGGGTCACACAAGATCTGCCCCTATAAAAGGGGACAGTGAAGACAGACCCAGTGGGGACACCCTCTCCATCTGGACCAGCACCATGCCACACCACCTTCCCACCCAGAGGCTTTACTGGTGACCCCCCCTTGGATAACACCTACTGGACAAGGACCCCTTTCCAGCCTGGATATGTAGATATTACCTGCACATCTCCTCCTACAATTTGGACTTTCTCTCTCTCTCTCTCTCATTCTCTCTCTCTCCTCCTGAACTTCAGTGGACTTCAGCCCCTGCACCTCTCTAATGCCTGCTGTCATTGTGTGGGTGTGTGTGGGTGGGTGCAAGGGAATCAATTTGACATTGTGTCACCATCTCCCCTGTTCAATAAAACCACTGTCATTTGCGACCCTGAGCTGGGTCATGCTTTACTGAATCCCACTCTCTTCCCTATCTTAAATTCCAGCCTCATTCTCTCTCTCATTCTCTCAGCTCCAGTCCCCACCCTCTCTGGTAGTTTCCCAATCTCCTCCCAATTCCAACTCCCCTTTTCTGCCACCTCTCAGCCTCTCCTTGCTTTCCTGCTGTCCCTGCTGCCTGCTGCTTTTCCTGTGATTTTCTTCTGTCCATCTCTCTGTTTTCAGGCTTTCCCCGCACCTTCTGTAATCCCCACCCCTCCCTGCATCTTTTTCCAGCTTCCAGCACCTACTGCTGCTCCCTGCAACTTCTCTAGCTACCCCGGAGCCATCCTCTGGCTCCCTACACCCTGAGCCCCTCTTTAACACCCACACTTTCCCTTAGTCCCATTTTCGCCTCTCCCCATGTAGCTTTTCAGCTCCCCAGTAGCTCTGGCTTCAGTCCCAGACTCTGTGCCGGCATGCTTCCCTGTTCTGCAGGCTTTGGGCATTGTCTTTTAATCAATTAAGATCAATTAACCTAAAGTTACCCCCAGCCTCAGTTCTTCAGCCCAAGCCCCTGCAGTCTACTGGTTCGAATCCCAGTCCTGGTAAATTTGACTCCCTACACTTCTACTTTCTTACCTTAATCTTTCCACAGGTATCCCAAGTACACCAAACACATACATACATATCACAATACCCAACTTAGGAACTCATTTGTGTGTATGTGTAGGTGGGTGGTATGTGTGTAAATTAGTAAATACACACACAGATGCACACACACATAGATAGATAGATAGATATCATTGTGTGTGTGTGTGTGTGGTATATGAATTAGTAATCCACGTATGTGTATTGGATGTGCAGGTGTTGGTAACTGGTAACTGATTCTGTCTAAATTTGGTGTGTGTGTAGTGTGTATGGGCTTAAACTGGTGATAGGTGTGCACGAACCTAGACTAGTTATTTTGAATGTGTGTGTATCTGAGTTACTAGTGTGAGTGTGTGTGAGTGTGTGTGTGTGTGTGTGTATATATAGGGCATTGTGTGCATGATATATAATTTAGTGATCTATGTCTAACTTTTGGGGTGTAGAGTGTATGTGCTTGAATTGGTGATAGGTATGCATGTGCCTGGGCTGGTTTGGATGTGTATGTGTCTGAGCTGGTAGTGTGTGTGTGTATGCACCTAATTGATTTGTGTGTTTGTAATAGTGCAATTGTGTTACGCCCTCCTGTCTAACAGTGCAACATTGAGATCCTGAGAGTTGGCCTGACCCCATAGGGCAACATAACTAAAGATCATCAAATGATCTTTAGTCAAAGCACTCCCACCACCATTTGGCAGAGTAAGAATGCTGATACACATGATGCTGGAGTCTGCTGGAGTGTAGTAATTACCATGCTCCAACAGACTCGATTAATTGAGTCTGCTTCTATGCACTATAATTACAGCACATCAAAGCAACCTTGATGCACATGTATAGGTACCCTGGGTGTGTCCACATATGCAGGTATGTGCGCTTGCAACAGCTCAAATAGAAGCGGTGCAAATTTGAGATGGGGCTTTTCACTTCAGCGCATGTGCCTGGACATGCACTTCTGTATGGAGCAAATTGTGCCACTTGGGGCAAAATAACCCTGCCTGGCTCCTCATGGACATGCAGCCAGGGCCTAGCTAGACCCTGGGGCCACCATCCTGGGACCTGCCCCAGAAGTATAAAAAGCTGCCCTGGCCAGCAGCTCAAGGCTACTTGTCCTCAGGAGCCACTGGGGTAGCCCCCATGAAAAGGGGCTACTAGTTGGCTGGGTGGGCCTTAGCCTGTGGTAAATGAATGGACACATAGGCAGAAGCTTCTGGGGCCTGGGCAAGTGGTATCTGGGGACAGCAGCCCCTTGTGCCAACCAGACTGCTGCAGCAGCATCCCAAATCCACTTTTTAAAAATCCTCCAAAATTCATGTTCTTCCACAATTAGATCAAAAGCCCACCATACAGACAGAGAGACATCAGTTAGGCAATGTTTTATTGATATATTTACAAAGTTAATAAAGCAATTTGGAAACCTATCAGAGTCTCTATCATCATAATACAATAAAATCTAGATAACTATTTGTGTTGATGTGTGCTTTTGGTTTTCTTCTCACATGATGGGTGTGTGATGGGGGATGTGGGATTTGTAGGAAGGGGTGTGGAGGATGTGGGTGGGCTTGTGGGTGGGTGTGTGGGTGGGTATGGAGGGATGTGGGGGGATGCGGGTTGGTGTGTTGGGGGATTAGAGGTGGAATGTGAGTATGGGAGGACTGTGGGGGGGGCTTCTTAGGAGAAGTGGGTCCCATGCCCCCCACAGGGTGCAGGCACCCCACACAGCACATGGACTGCCCCCCAGAGGGCCCCAGCTCCCCCATGAAGGGTCCCAACCCCCCTGCAGGATATCACTCATTCTGCAGGGCCACAGCCATCTCTGCACAGGGCCCACAATTCACCCCCTGCAGCAGCAGCACAAGTGGGGTGCTCAGGGCCCACTGGTGCCAGCCCCGCCATGGTGTGGCACAGCCCCGAGCTGCTCAGAGCTGGCACCACTTGTGCCACTTGTTGCAGGACTGGCCCAGCTTGCCATGGTGCTGCACACCCTTCTGCAGCCCAGGGGCAGCTTGCACTATCACCTGGGTCACCAGTGCCACACAGAAGAACAGCGTGTTGCTCCGAGTTGGATCCTGCTGGCACTGGAGCCACTTGTGCTGCCAGGCCAGGCTGCTTCCATGGTGGCAGGAGCTGGCTTGGAGTGACACACTGTCCCTGCACACCAGATGGGTCCTGCCTCTGGCATCAGTGCTGCCAAACCCATGGTGTGTGCAGGGAGCAGGCACGCAGTGGAACCTAGCTTGGTGTAGCTCACTAGCATGGTTTTGGACCAGATTGGGAGGCATGGCTGTGGGATGTGTGGCTCCTGTTAGCTGTACATCCCAGGTTGGGTTGTGCCAGGTTTGTTTTCCATGAGGCTCAGGTGACGATGCGCCATGGCCTGTAGTAGGCACAGTGCCATGGCCGTGTATTGCTGCTTGAGTCTCATGGAAAATTTACCCCTATTTATACAGAAATGCTTAAGCCCGTGGCAAAATATTTCCAGGAAAAAAAATACGAGAGAACATTTATAGAAACATTCTGGTTAATCAGTTAACATATTGACTGGCAACTTGCAGTAGATCTATAACAAACTATAGGAAATGAGAATCTGCCCCATTAGTTTAATCAAAAACTACTTTGATTGGCTTTTGGAGTTTTGTGTTGGATTAGGAAATCCCACACACCAGTATTCCTGAATGGCCTTAAGAGTTTCTCACTAAGGCTTATAAGAACACAACGAGACTGAGTTCCTTTTTCCTCCTCTATAATTTTCTGTATTTTACAATATTGCAATGCCCTCTGTTGTCATTTTTCTCCTCAAAATGACTATGTATAAATAATGAGGAAAAAATAAGTGGTATATAAAGGAATGTAACAAAACAAGCAGAGTTATTCATCAGGAACTTACATTGGTAGTAGAGAAAGAAAGACCCCTTGGTAAATCCAGTCTAAGTGTGTGAACTCATTAAATCTTCAATGAGCTGTTGTTATGGCAAGAACTCTACATCAATAATTAAATCAATCTGTGACTTAAGAACAGGGAAAAAGTCAACTGAATTTTAATGTATCGTGTATTTTTTAACAATGGCTAACTGAGACAGATGTTGGTAGATAAGATAACAGATGCTAAATGATTCTTTTTTATAAGACATTTATAAACGATTAACAAAATTAAATGTCAAAATGATACAGCTACTCTCAGTTCAGAGATATAAACCTCCCCAAACTCATTAAACTGGGAACAACAGCCAGAACAGGTGTTCATAAGTGGGATTTTGAAGTCCGCATCATTTGGAAAAAATAGTGTATTCTTCATAAACTCAGATATGTTAATGTACCCATGTATTTCCCTCTTAGAACTAAAACTTTTGATGTATATCACTGAAATGTTTTATGATAGAATATTTAATGAAGTTGGTAGGTGGTTAGTGTTCTAATCTCTTATTCAACTGCTGTGATGTTAAGAACTTAATGCCCAAGAAAATTAACAAATGAGTCAGTGATATCTACATACGCATGCACCTCTCCCCCCAACAACTTTCAACGGAAATATTTTAAGCATACCATCTATTATTATCATTGTAGTTGTTGTTACTGTTATTACTATTGTTACTAATGCTCTACATTATACATAATGCAATTGTTGAATTATTTCCGTACTGGATATAAATATACCTAAAATAAACAAATGATGACAATTAAGAGAGAGAAAAGACGTCTTGACTAACAGTAGTTATTAGGGGTGTGCGAAGCTTCAGTCCGCAATTCAATTCAGAGAAGATTCAGCCTGATTTGGAGGCCGCATCACTGAATCTGCATTGAATTGAGAGAAGAAAAAAACCCCCTTTGAATCTATTTAGACCCTCTGAAATGATTAAGGAAAGATTTGGAGATTTGGAAATTTGGAACGCAGTCTTTCCAGGGGAACCGAAACTGAGAAGAGGGAGGGGAGCAGGGTGGGGGAAGACTGACATCTCTAGCTGGCCAGTGGCTGTGACCCTTCCCTGAGTCCCCTTTCAATCACAGTGCTCTGATGGAGGGAAGTAGAAACAGCATATAAGCCTCTGTCTGCAGGATTTTTGTACCTTTTGTGATCTGTTTCTGCCTGAGCAACAGCATCTGAAAGTTACTGGATTAGCTTGGCTTCCTACCTAGTAAGTCCCCTGCTACTTTCTGTTCTTGGAAAGGATTGGATATAGCTTACTAACTAGGACCCCTCTATTTATCCCTACCCAATCTATTTCTTTCAATTTATATTTGTTCTTGTTCCCCGCCCACACACACACTTTTAAAAAGAAAGTTGTGTTTTCCCTGAAAGTTAAGCCCCTGCACCTATCTCCTTGAAACTTGGCAGGCCTCATGCTCTCAGAAGGGGCTATCATCCCTGCAATTTTTATCTGAATCAGCAAAAAATGACAGTTATAGGTATTTCAGTGATTCCCCATTATAGTCTATGGCGAAATCCCCAAATCTCTCCAAATCGGCGTCAAATCTTCCAAAGCCAATTCAGCTGAATTGATTTGGGACAGTGATCTGCTCTCCAAATTAACTCACTGTCCTCTGAATTGGCCAAATCCAAATCGAATACTTCCCTATTCACACAAGCCTAGTAGTCATAACATAGTCCAACTTTTTATATTTTTTTTACTTACAACCACTTATCTGCATCCACTTTCTACTTGTTATGGATCCCAACTGGGTTCTAAACTTTCTAAAATCATCCTAATGTATGGCAGTGTTCATTAAAATAACATGTAATATATATTTATGTGCTTAAAGTGAATGAGAAATTAAAACTGAATATGGACAGATATGTTTGCAGTATTTAAATTTAAATAAAAATAGTTCTAATCAAATTATTTCCTGATAGTTTTAGAAAGCACAACAAAGCCTAAGAATAAGAAAGGAGACCACAAACAAACAGAAAAGAAAAAAAAAAAAACTTGTTTTGTGAAAGTTTATAAATACTTCATGCACTTATGATAGCTAATTGTTTAAGAAGAGAGTATTTTTAAACCTTTTGAAGAAAGAATATTTTTTTTGGATAAAAATATTACAATGTATGACAAATCACATTAAGAAGTACATTTTAAGATAACACCATAGATTCATAGGGTGCATCCAGATGTGTGCACACTTGCCTCTTGCAGTGTCTCAAAGCCCTTTGAGATGCTGGAAGAGGCATGTGTAGGAACAAAAAAAGTTCCCCGCACTACAAATTTGCAGCACATGGGGCAAAATTGGACCCCAGGATATCCAGGGTTCAAAAAATACCCTTGGCAAAAAAAGCCAGGCAGAGGATGATCCAGGACCATGCTCTGAAGCAAATAGATCTGTCCTCCACAGAGATGCTATGGTAGCCAGACAGCGTCTCTATGGTTGGCCCGTGCCCCAGTGCTGAAGCACACTGCTGCCCCATGCTACCCCATGCTGTGTGGGGGAGTTCTTCAATGAGGCTCCATTGACCCCGTTGGCCACTGCTACTGTCAGTGAGTGTGAGGCTTTTTTTTTTAATTGAGTCCCAGACTGTTAGGGCCTGGTGGGTGGGGGGAATAGAATTCAAATAGAATTAATTTTATTATGATGATAGAGACACTGGTAGGCTTCAAAATTGCTTAAAGATTGTAGATATATCAATAAAACATTGCCCAACTGATCACTCTCTGTGTTTTACTGGGATAGATTCTCAGATGTGTGATGGAATGTGTGATGGAATGCCCATCCAAAACAAGAAAGAGCATGTCCAGCTGTTGGAGGTATTCCCTTTTCTATACATAATTAAATACCCATAGGGCCAAAGAAAGATCATTTTACCCACTGTTTTATCCTATTAGACACTACTTATAGTGCTTATTTGTGGAGCAGAAAAACTGGAATTTTTTTTTCTTAAAAAAATAAAAGGGTCTTGGATTTTTCTACCCACTCTAGGTATAACCAGAATCTTTGGTGGCATATTTACTACAATGGCAATTTTTTGTATAAATTAATAAATGGAATAGAATGAAAAAAATGGACATTTCTTGTCTGCGATTTGCAGGAACTGTGGATAAAACAGAGTACTTGGTGGTAAGAATTTCAAACCATTTAAGACACTTATACATCTAAATCATTAAATGACAAGGGGCCTTGAAACTTGAGAAACTGGAGATCACCTACGCGTTAGAATAAAAATGCCATTAATAGCTAGAGCTGTCATTCTGATATAGTTCATAAGCACTACTTTTTCAGGGGGCCCTTTGCACCTGGAGTTCATTGCTTTATCAAAGCCTAAATTGTGTTCACCTCAGTTTGACAAGCTACATAAGATCATAAGCACCACAGGTGAACACCTTAAACCCATATCACAAGTCTGAAGTTGAGCTTGTAGCGCTTTCTGTAGGCCCTTTAAACGCAGATTAATGAAACTATTAATTCTTCATGCTAGAGAACTAAATTTACAATCTATAAGATGATAAAGTAAAAAAGAAAAAAAATCTATTGATGTTACACACAGTGCCAAAACTAATGAAACCTAATTGCTATTCAAAAGTTCTTTTAAGAAATTATGGTCTTTACTGTAAAATGCATAATTGAAGATGAAATGTGTCACGCTAAGTACATAGCAACCATACATACATAAATGTTCTGTGACAAAAAAAAAGCATATGGGGGGGGTGCAGATATAGAATATTTTCCTATTTAAAATTGGTTTCTTTTAGGGGGAGGAATGTCTTTGCATTTCTGTTTAAAATGCATTTCCTTTCTTCTTCATGTATTTTCTGTAACTGATTGTAATATTTAACAATTCAGAGCAAAAAACTCAGTGCATTAGACTGAAAGAAAATTTAAAAAACTCATGTAGCTATATTGTTAACAGAAAAAAAATGTTTTTATAATGTTGCTTTCATTTAGCTTTGGAAGGATTTTTATTATTGTTTTTTACATCATAAAAAAATTCTAACAAAATGCAAACAAGTGAGGTCAGGCATTTAAAATCCTATTCTTTTATAACCTTCTTTGTATAGATCTGGCAGGATTCTGTGCATTCAGAAGTACACTTACTGTTTTAAAACTGTTCAGTTAGATTTGTTCAAGTGGATTAAACCTTTTTCTTGTGCAGCTTCAGTAAAAATGTTACTTGTGAAGTTATCTATAACTCAAGAAAGAGGGTAGGTTCCAGCAGATATGGCATTGTACTGGGGCTTGAAAGGCCACATTCTACACTTTTCTTTCTTGCTATGTGATGTTCAGCAAAAAAAGTGGTGTGAATTTCATTTTTTCTGGTGTCTCTTTCCTCTTCTACCTATAAGATACTTGGAACAGGATTCGCATCTCTGACAAGTGTTTTTCCAGGGTGTAGCACAATTTGGTCCTAATCTTGGTCAGGGCTTCTCAGCAGGCCCCTAATAAAAATAATAAATTATATTAAATTTTAAATGTAGAATGTCTTTCAAAATTCTTATATAACAACAGGCTTAGTCCATCTAGCTGTCTGTTCGTAATGCTCTTGGAGCACTTTGATTGGTTAGTGAAACAACCAATCAGAGTGTGGAGCACCACCATGATGGCAGGGGTGGAGGGTACAGAATGGGGGGGTGAGGCTAGCTGGCCTTGCCCCCCCCAGCCCTGCTCCATAGAGGCAGCAGAGTGCTGCCATGATGGAGGAGACAGAAGGGACAGAGCAGGGGAGTGAGGCCAGCACCACTGGCCTTGCCCCTCTGCTCCATCCCCTCTGTTGTCACCATCATTGTTAGGGTAGGTTGTCATACTTTATGTTTTAGAGTTGCACCTGTTTATAGATTGGTGAATTATAGCATTGTTTAATGTTTTCTTTTCTATTCAGCCTAAAGTTCTGTATAGCCGCATTGTTATCTAAACTTTGCAATACCAACTGGCCTTGTTTCTTGCAAGCAGCTTATGGCTTTGAGTTTACTCACATGATGTTCCTTTCCTTTTTCTATCACTGTGAAAAGGTTTTCTAACACAACATAGTCATAGTTTTGTTACTAGCCCAATTAACTGAACTTGACACTAATCAGCTGAATCAGAGGGTTGAAATGATTGGAAATGTTAATGAAAGGTGATAAAGGAGTCCAATGGACAATGATAGACCAATCCAAAAGCAAGGAGTCAAAGGAGTCAAGTTAAAGAAAAGCATAAAAGGGGGAAGCAAGAATGTTAGTCATTTCATCATTTACATCATGAATCCAGCTTTCAACACTTGTCTTGATCATCCCAGCCAACGACACACCCTTTGCTTCAGGAACTGAGTGGCCATCTTTTCTGTGATGCAAAGTAACATCTGGGATTGGGTGAGATCAAAAGTGTTTTTTCTCTGTTAGAATATAGAAACTGCTGAGATAATACTTGTTGTATTAATAAAGTTAGACTTTGATTTTAGGACACTGAGTTGTCTGTGTTCCCATTTCATGTTCCATTTAAGGGTTAATTGTGCTTTAACGATCCCTAAACACTATCTGCTGGTCAGTGGTGAGAACATCATGGCAGCACTCTGCTGCCTTTGAGGAGTAGGGCCAGGGGGAGGGGTTGGGCAAAGCCAGCAGGGATGGAGGTGGTGTGGGATACTGGTGGGGGAAACTCCCCCTCCACCCCCCACTGCTCCTGGGAGGCAGCAGTGGCATAGGGTGGTGGGTGGTGGTGCTCCATCCCCGCCTGCCTGCCCATCCCCTGCCAGTCATTCTTGATGGGCAATTGGCTAGTGTTCTTATGTCTTATAATAATCCTTAGTGGAATGTCTATTTTACTGTTTTCTCAATGGGGTCATAATCAGGTTTCAAAACTATTCAAGTGGACAGGTTATATGCCCTTCCCAGATACACAGAAGATGAAGGGAAGGTGAACAAGGAGCCTCCATTCCTTTGTGCTGCCCTCACAAGGGAAAATCAGCATAGCAATCTCTGGGATTAGGGACTGTACTGGCCTTGATCTTTCCAGAAAACAAATCACTCAGTAAGTGGTGAAAATTTGCTTGAACTCAAGTTCAATATCACATCCTTGAGCTGTCAAATTGAATAATCCATTTGCTATGAAAATATGCCTCTTCTCTGTAGGTGAGGGCACTTTTAGAAATGATATAATATCAAAGGGTACTCACAGTCCAGATAGAAACATAGGTAGATCCATTATCACCTACATTCTAGGTGTAGTACTCTAGCTAACTGCTTTTATGTATCATATTTTTAGAAGCCAAAGAGAAAAGAAAATATATGAAGAGGCAAAAAAGATAAAAATACCTCACTCACAGATATCTTTTTACAATACAAAATGATCAGTTACTTTTGGCTACATGCTTTAAGCAAATAATTTCACTTAAATGGTGTTTCTACCAAATTATAAATATGCAACAGTATTCACATTAAGGTATTGTTTTTTATTTTATGAAATGTAGATGAAAAGATTAGGATTATG
This sequence comes from Alligator sinensis, assembly GCF_000455745.1. Taxonomy (NCBI): domain Eukaryota; kingdom Metazoa; phylum Chordata; order Crocodylia; family Alligatoridae; genus Alligator; species Alligator sinensis. The sequence goes on from NW_005842603.1 coordinate 53,147, forward strand.
AAAACTAATTATCAGGAAAAAGAGTATGGGCACTGATAGAAGAGTGTGATTACTAAATAAACAGCAATTGTATGCTATAAATCACATAATAATTGCTTTAGTTTTCTTGATATGTTTCAGGCACTTAATTAGAATATAAATTAAGAAAACAACATATTAATAAGAATTTAAATCTGCATTAATTATGACTTATGTAAGTGTTAAGGGCAGAACAATTTGATTAATCTAAAATTTGCTTATTAAATTCAGTAGTTACTCACTAGAAGTATAGGTAAAATGAACAATGTATTTAAAAAAATGACTTTCTGACATTATCTTTAAATAAAAAAGATAATTGGAGTAAAATTATACTCCGTGGATGCACCTGCATGAGATGCTTTACTACGTGGTAGACTAATTTAAATCAACCCTACCTACATGTGCAGGGCATTTACTGAACAGTAAATTAGGCTACTGTGCAGTTAGCTAGTATCTATAAATACAGGTACTAGATTAAGTGTGCAGTACTTACTGCTCAGTAGCACTTGTGTAGATGCTGACTGGAAGCAGATTTGCTCCCGGTCAATTTAGGCAGCAGCAGGCCACAGGGGACAGGGAACTCTTTGTCCCCAGTCCTAGCATTGCTCAGCTCCCAGATGGCCCCAGGAGCCAAGAGTCGATCAGCACTGGGACTGGGAAGCTCTCTGCCCCTTGTCCTGGCTCGCAGCATGAAGCTGGCAGTTTTGGAGAGCAAGCAGGGGCTGGGAATTTAAGCAGGGTAGCTGCCAGTGAGCCCCTTGTCCCCCACCCAACAGGAGACTTGCAGGCAGCTGCCCCGCACCTGGAACAGCTCCTGATGAATCTCCTGCTGGGTAGAGAAGCCCCACCTGGCAGGGGGCTTGCTGGCTGCTGTGTCCCAATGGGCAGGAGATAGCTGCCATTGCATTTGGTGGAGCTCTTCTGGCCCTATGGATAGGACCAGCCTGTGTACCTTGACAGACCCCAGGCTAGCATCCAGAGGGGCAAGAGCAGGACAGGAGAAGCCCTGTATTGGGCTGCTCCCATTGGGAGCAAATCTTCTCCCAAAAGGGTGCAGGTGTAGACCTGCTTTCAGGGAAGACTCACTGTGCAGGATTTACTGTGCATTAAGCCTAATACAAATTAATAGCATGTTTAGACATGCCCTGTGTGTCATAAGATTTTGGAATCTTTTCCTTTATGATCATTTATACACCATATTTGAATGACTTTTACAATTGTGTGTGAGATTTTCAAAAGAGCATGAAGTGCTTTTAGTTAGAATAGCTCCCATGAACTTTCATGTGTATTTGTGCTCCTGAATCATAGAAGTACTTTTGTAAATTCCATATTCTTGTACTACTTCTGGAGAAGAGGAGTGGGTACGTGTCTGCTGTAGATACAAAATAACTCAGTCCACTTTAGCCAGCATACTTATCTACTCACAGCACAAACTCGCCTCTCCTCTCTCTCTGTTCTAGAACAGAATGGTTTGTACTGAAACTTAAATTCAAACTGGTCCAGACTTTCTCAGCTACCTGCATCCCATATCTCAGGAAATAGAATTCACTCTGCACTGCTTCTGAATAATTTAAGAAATACAGGGCTTGGCATAAGTGTCTCCATCTTTTATACATCTCCATTACACAAAGCTAGGAAGTACATCTCGTTGTTGTAAACGTGTAACTCAAATAATAGATGTTCTCAGTTAACCTCATCTACAGACAGACTGGCAAGGCCAGTTTCCATATGTTTGCTGATTTAAACAGGAAAACACAGATGCCAAAGTAACAAAAAGTAATTGAAACCCATTACCTTAAGGAATGGCACTCATTTCAAGAGTTGAAACCTAAGGTCTGTCAGATATGCAAGTAAAAGTGCCGTGGAATATGATCCATGATCCCCTTAATCATGTTTCTTGCCATGCCATACATGCATGGCAGGAGATGGGATTGTGGGATCAAGCATCAGATTCCACCATGCCTTATTGCCAGTGCAAGCCAAGCCTGAGATCACAATCCAGGGCTCCCTCTGCACTGGAAGGTAGCTAGCTTCTGTGGCTAGCATCCCTGTCAGCTGATCCAGGCTCATAGCCACAGAGGGGCATAGTGGACCACTGTGGCTGGGAGCCCCATCAGCTGACAGGGCTTCCAGACATGGGGGGTGGGTGGTGGCACCCAGTGCCTGAGAGCTCCAGCCTGGCCCCACATTCAATTAATGGCATTATAGGAACCAGCCACAAAGTTATTGTACATTTTTTGTGTAATAACTTGGTGGTTTATTCCACTATTTATCACATAATTATTTGCATTAAAATGTGGGCAGGTAACAACTTAAGACGTGATTAAGTGGTTAATGTGCCAGGGACCTAAGTGAGTTCTTGCTCATGGAAGCTTATGCATCTCTGATTCAATTAGAGATGTCAACCGATCCTGAATCCACAGAATGGACTGGCATAAGATAAAGAAACTGTTATAGCAGGCCTTTTTGTATTGTGAGAGCCTGACATGAAAGGGACGTATGCAGATTTAGGAGCCTAAATAGATAATAGAAATCCTGAACATATCATTCCCTGGAGAGGTCTAAATAACAGGGGAGCTGCACTCCCGCTCCCTCTTTTCTTTTTAATTTTCAAGTTCCCTCAGTGTCTAGATTTGTGTTTCTGTGCATGCTCAGAACTGCCTCAGTTTTGACAGGGCAAGAAACTTAGTGCCTATCTCTATGGCCAAATTATATGTACAAATTCTGTCTAGATTTCTCTTCCTAAGTCTCTAGGGTAACCCGATGTGGCAGACTTGCCTAACACATACTGACAGGATTAGGCTCCTTACAAAATGCAGCTGCAGCTATTGTTTTGAATGTCATTAGAGGGGGAACAAGGGAGGTATAAATGATGTAGGAGAGGTATCTTTTCTTTCTATAACAGCTTAGTAGACAAGCGCTTTCCTATACTCTCAGTTTCTGTGTTATATACACTAAACTATACATAATCCTGGGACTAGGGTCTCAAATCCTTTTGTGAAATACCAAAAAATGTCAAAATATTGGAATATTTTTGTAGGATGGAAAAGTCTATCTTCCAAAGAGCACCAGTAATATTATATTCTTTAATCTTGGGAAACAGATATTTATAGTAAGAAGAGCATCCACCCTTTTTTTCCTTCTTTCTCTTACCAGCCTTCCATGTCTTCCTTGTCTTCCACACTCTTGTCCTATTTTATAAATGTGTTTGTGTGCCTGTGCATGAATCAGTATGAGACAATGACTTTTAGTACCTAAAGGCTTATCATTTAATTTGGGCACAGCCACTAATGCTTCATTTCACATTTGAAGGATTTCTTTAATTTATGTAGTAATTGAACATATTATCCTTCTTTTTTACTCTCCCTATCCTCAAGGCAGATATCAGTAAAAATAAATACATAAAAGCAGAACTTATCCAAATTGAATTGAGATCTTGTGTGTGGAGCTGAGAGGACAACACAGCTTTACATACAGTACTCATACTAAGATCCATCAGCCTACTGATGCCAATGAAATCAGACTAATCTCTAATATATTTAGTACAACATAAAGTGTTGCAGGTTGTGATGTATATTTAAGGGTACTTAACTCTCCTCATTACAAACCCCTGCCTTTAAATACTTAACAGCTAGATCAGCTAAAGAATTTAGGAACTTGGATGGATTTGAAGTACCCGAAATACAAACCTGTGATCCAGATGAACAATCCTGTAAGAATGAAGGAACAAAAGCAACTAGGTGCGTCTATGTTTATGTGTAAGAGCTCCATCAGCATCCAAAATTCTGGTTTTGCACATGCTCAGAATTCTCCAGGTTTGAGATGCTAACTACATATGTCATTTAGGACACAGAAACTACTCGCTACTCTATCTAGGTTCCCTAAGGGCCTTGATACACCTTATACTGTAAGCTGAACAAATGTTAATTGGCTTAATGCTGTTTGTCTTAGTAAAGCACTCACACCTAAGACTAGAAAACCTTTTCTGCCTGTCTATGACCTGCATAACTGTGACTTGCCACTAGAGGACTGGTAAGCAGGAGTGTACTATGATCTAGGGACAGGACCAACTGACTGCTTGAGCTCTAAGGACCTGATCCTTTTTTTTCCAAAACCCTCTCCCCTGTGCTGCCCCTGCTCAGGGTGCACGCCAGCCAGGCATTGCCTGAGCTCCAAAAAGAATTGGGTCCCTTGGAACTCAGGTGGTGTCCAACTGGCAGCAGCAGCATGGGAGTATGACCTCTGGAGAAAAAAAAGATCAGTACGTCTTCACTGTAAGGGTTGCCAGAATCTAGAACGGGCTTCCAAGGGAGGTGGTGCTCTCCCATACCTTGGGGGTCTTCAAGAGGAAACTGGACAAGCACCTAGCTGGTGTTGTCTGACCCCAGGGCAGGCGGTTGGACTTGATGACCTACTCTTTCCTGCCCAGGGCAGGGGACCAGACTCGATGACCTACCGAGGTCCCTTCCAATCCTAACATCTATGAATCTATGAATCAGGTTCCCGGGACCAGACATATACTAGTGGAGTCAGTCAGCTGAAGCAGGGTGGAGCTCAGCAGTTGTAGTGTGGCAGCCGGAGGGTGGGTTCTGCTGACGCCGT
>NW_005842603.1:57788-62273 GCF_000455745.1 Alligator sinensis
TGGCCACCAGCTCCCCCAACCCTGGCGTGCCCAGCAGTGGCTGCAGTTGGCAGGTACCTGAAGACCCTGAACCCCCCATCCCAGGAGCAGCTGGGCGGCTCTGGCCATGGAGCGCAAGGCAACTGTCTGAGCTGGGGCTGCACAGGGCGGGTATGGAGGCTACGCCACTCGCAGCCACCTCCCAAGCTCAGTGCAGGAAGGAAGTTCTGTCCCTATAACTTACCCAGGCATGTTCCTGGGCTGCTAAGCCCAAGCAGAACAAGTGAGCTCCTGGGCTGTAGTGCTGGCTCTGTTCAGCAAGACAGTGGGACAGAGGCACTATGTCTGGCACTGTAGTGCCCCAGTGTCCTTGGCCTCAGGAGGGGCCACTGCATCCTGGGATGCTGAAGTACTTCAACTTGGGTAGAATATCTGTAGGAAGTGGACACACCTTAATGAAACAGGAGCAAACTTAGTGGCATAGAGATAATTCTGCCCTATCATAGAGTCACTTTAAACTGAATAATGAGTGCTTTAAGTCACTTAAAAGGTGTTGACATGCAGCCTATCCAGGGTTTAAGAGCTCCAGATGCCACCTAAAATTACCATGTAAGAAGCACCCCCCCCTCCCCCAACTAAAGCAGAAGATTATCAAAGGCTATGTAAGAATTATCTTACTCTTATGGGTTTTAATTTGCAACAAAACACAGCAAGCTCTTCATTCCAAAAATTATAGTGATTGATAAGAACCTCTTCCACCCAGCAGGAAAAGGAGACTTAGTTTCCCTGTAATCTTGTATGGCACAAAGCATTATGGACCATAAACACAATTCTCATATCCATATAATACCTTATTTTATTTCTAATTCTTTTGTAAGGGTTAAGATAGTTTTAAAATGTATTTAGAATGTCCCTAGTGTCATGCATTTTGAATCAGTAGGTATAAAAGTAATTTTATACTAGTTATTCAAAATCACTCATCAGCAGTTTCATTATAGTGATTTTTTGCAGATCATATTTCAACAGTGCTTTTTCCTTATTAATTTTGCTCTACTGTTCTTTATTTTTTATATAACTTTTCTATTTCTTATGTGAATTTGATGTCTACATGGCTAAAAATCTGTTTTGCTGGCAAGCATGCACAAGAAAAATAAAATCATACTGTGAATATATGACATGCTTTTTCCTTTTCAATATCTAGAGAGAAACTGAAAATATGATATATTTTATTAACAGCTCTTCTCTTTTTAACACACCCTTCAATCTTAATTTTATATGACAAAGCCCAGGAAACAAATAAGAAATTGAGATAGATATTGCATTCACTGAATTTTCATAGTGAATGAGCAGAGATGATTTCCTATACACTTTTGTGCCTAGTTGTAGTCTACTGAGCCCATTTATGATGTTTCATAGGTGCTTGAATAACATTTTCTATTATATGCTGTAGTTTTGATAATGCTAATTCATTTAGGTTAAATAGGCAAAGGGGATGAGCCATGAAGACAAACTTTTGCAGAGTTTGTAAAAATTCTTCTCAGCTCAAGCAAACAATTTCCCAACACCATGAGTTTTGCAATGGTTGGGATTTAACTGCAGGCCTTGGACTTCTATTTTTTCTGTGATATAAGCTACACATTAATAAAAATGTGGAACCGTAAGTGGAACATAAACACAAGTAGAAAGGAAGGAGTTATAAAAAAACAAACAAACACCTTTTCTGGAGGGAATTAGAAGTGAATAGGTTCTGTTTTGTTTGGTTTTCTTCTACTATTATATTTGGTTCAGTTAAAAGAACTGGAAAAAACAATATCTTTTGCTATCTCTCTCTTGTCCTTCATATTTATATAGTCCCCTTACCCCAAGGAAATTTAAGTGGGAGTATAACTGTCTTAAACTGGGTTGAACAGGATGATAGAGACATGACATTCAGTTTCTGTAAAAGATAAGGAAGCTGGGTTGGATTAGAAACACCTAAGTGACATCCATGTGATCACTTTTTCAAACCCCACATGTTCTCTACTAAAGTCCATGAGAACAGACAGGAACCTGCAATTCTGAATTAATGTACCTTGTTTTTACACAATGAGATTATATTGACTTCCATGGATTTACTCCAGATTTATAACAGATAAGAATGAACTCCAGCATTAGGCTTTCCCTGGCACCAGCCCCAGCCTGAACGAAGAAATAGAGAAATGACAAGAACAAGATCACCACAATTACCACTAAAGAGCACATTCACAAAAATACTTCATGAGGAGGAAACTTCAGCTCATTGGACACACAAGGGTGAAATATGGCACAGAATATGATTGTCCCTCAGGATTGTTGTGGCACAGGCAGCATTGGCAGAAGGAAGAGCCCTTCTGTCTATACTATAGCAGAAAGCCCCCTTTTCCTCTTGCCTGCATTTGCTTTCCCCTCTTTGGATATGTTTCTCTTTTTCTACCTATTCTTCCTTCTTCTCTCTTTCACTTTAAGATAAGGAATTGCGTTTTAAAATTTGTATGTGTGCATTTTGTATCTCCCCTTGTAGTTTGGTATTTTTATCTATTTGTGTGCCATGGCATTTGTAGCTTATATTTTATACTCCTCACCTTTCAACTTTCATAAGTAAATTATACATTGTAACAATGTTAACAAGGGCAGGAATCAAACTGCCCTTCCCTGTATCAGGCTGGCCTCTGAAAGAGTGAGTGAATCAGTGATTGAATATGTAACATAGTAGCAGGCAGCAATTATCACCTGGAAGCTGCAGATCAACCAACAGAAGAACTCAATAGAAGACAATGTAACAACCGGGAAATCTCTAAACGTCACCGATCAAGGGCTAGAAACCCTGGCCTGAGTTAATCAACACCAGAGACCAACTTTTGGGCTGAATATCTCCAGATCGACCACTCCCAGAGCCCTATTCTAAATTCATCAACGGACTCCCAAACCTGCACGTACATGCGGACGACCCCTGGGGCTGACAGATGCTGTCCAGTAGCCACCGAGGGGGGGGAAGTCCCACGAGGGTCAATGACCCCTGGATTCGGCAAACCTGAAAACTGGGGAGTCACCAAAGTCTGCCAGGGACAGATAAAAGGCAGTGAAAAGTGACCCTCAGTGGCGCCTTCTTGATCTCCAACTCGACCAGACCTGTCCAGCCAGAAGGACCAGCCGGCGACCCCCTTCTGGAAGATAACACCACGCTGAAAGAAGCCTCAAAGACAGACTCCAGCGCTTGTACGATAGGTATACCTGTCTCTGTAGCTTCCTACTGTGTGTGTGTGTGTGTGTGTGTGTGTGTGCGTGCGTGCATGTGTGTGTGTGTGAGGACCAGCCCCAAGGTTTATGATTACAGTGTTTCAATCCGCCTAATAAACTAGAATTTTAAGGATCCTGAGTTGGACATTTGTAGCCAACAATACTACAGGAGTCCTTTTTGTATCTTAGGCCCAGTCACTCTGGCAGTAATAGACATTGAATTTCTCCAGAAAAAAAGTCATTTTGTCCTGGTATCCTACAGAGGTACCAGTCTGTTGCCCTATTTAAAGTACCTGTGAAGTATGTGAGATGAAACATGCTAACACTTCCCCTTCTCCATACCCCACAGTCCCCAGATAAAGCTGTATGCATCTATAGGTTAAGAGAGGCTCATTCAAGTTAATTTCCAGTCATTCCAGAGACAAGTTTGTCAGGCTGTGTGTTGTCCCTGAGCACAGAGCAACAATGCAGTCTGGAAGGGCTACCTGTGTAAAGGGCTGTGCTACCTCTTTATCCTGGGTGTTGACTTGGATCAATGGAGGCCACTATTCCTCTTAATATAGCCTCAGTGTTTAGAGCAGGTGCCTGGGAAGCCAGAGATACAAGTGCTAGGCATCATTTGCTCAGAGGGGGGTTGAAACTATTCTATTCTGGCTTCCTGGCACACAGCCACTACCTCACATGTTACACTTTGGCTAGGTGCAGATATGACACTTCTTTCCAGTTTAAAAGGTCAGAAATTGGTCTATACCTGTAACAAAACATAAATTTGGGACACACCGACCATTTTTAAGGTGGTGGATCCTGGTCTAAGATAGACTTAGAACCATGTAGTATTAGATTTATTTGAGCTAGGTTGGACCACTCTATCAAATATCAGTGCCAGGTCCAACCATGAATCAAGGGATCAGTCTGCCAGTATCCCAGGGGACTTTGTGGACTCTCCTAACCCTCCCTTGCAGCAAACTGTGGCTCACTGATCTAGCCAAGCACCAAACTGGACCCATCCCCAAGCTCTCTAGCTGTCAGCCAGGCAGGACAGAGCCAGGGAGGGCATGGGGTTCACAAGCTGCTAGTGTGAGGTGGTGCCAGAGCTGCACCCTGCATTCCCAGCAGGGCCAGGGGAGCACAGAGTGTCCCTCACCTATCCATTTTAGGCCCAACTGCAGTGGCTCTAAGAAGAGCTCACAGGATTTTCCCAAGCCAGCACCGAGTTTTGGCTGAAGTCACTTCCAGCCACTTTGCCACAGG
>NW_005842603.1:62300-66194 GCF_000455745.1 Alligator sinensis
GGGGGGGGAGGGGGTGGAGACAGCCATGCCCTTGTGGCTGAAGCACCTGGCAGAGGTCAATTCTAGTGCCAAGACTGAGCAGGGGGAGGGGAGAGGGGCAATGGGTCCTCGTGCTGGCCTCAGCTCAGAGTGGGGCCCCTGATCCCACACTAGAAACTTCAACAGGCAAGGGGTAATTCCAGTGCAGGAGAAGGGGTAGGGAGGGGTGGCTGCCATCTCAGCCTGGCACAGGGACACACTCTCCCTCCCCGCACTGATCTCATTGCTAGAATCACCCCATGCTAGGCACTGTAGCCACAATGGCATGGCTGCCTTCCCATCTACCATGGACCAGAGCTATGTGGCTGCATGAGAAAAACTTGGCAGTAGCTTGGAGGGTAAATCCTCCAGGTCTTTCCTGGACCACTGGAGTGCAGCATCCCAGGGCTCAGACTGGATAGGGGAGGGACACTCTGTGCCCCTCCCTCCCAATCCAGCTGGAAATCTGGGGTGCACCTCTGGCACTGTCTTTCACCAGAAGCTCATTTTCCCTGCTCCCCTCAACTTCTATCCTGCCTAGGGTGGACCCCTGTGCCCCTCACCTCAGACAAAGCCCAGGGACCCCCATGCTACAGATGCCTCCCTCCCAGCTGCGTGACAGATGACAGGGAACTGGAGGAAGTAATGAGCCTAGCAGCTAATGAGTGATGATTCAGCTTCTCAGCTGCACTTGGTTGCCCTTGGTAATGTCCGGCATACGGGGGGGGGGGCACGTGGGAGCACTACTTGCCTTCAGGTCTCAGCCAGTACAGGCATCTGCCTGTGTTCCCCAGCTGAAGAGTGAATGTGAGTTGCATTCACTAACAGTCCAATCTATGCAGTTTAGTGAAACCTGCATAGATTGGATTGATTCTGCCCCAGGCTTTTTGACTATCTATATTTATCCATTAAATGAAGCCCTCTTGGTTGATCTTTTGAAGCTGAGCCATTGTCCCTTACATTTACTAATCAACGGATAAGATGGATAGAAGGTGGTGCAGGGGGAAGTTTCTGATTCACTAGGAGCAAGGCTTCAGGCCAGAACCTTTGCAAAACTTGAATCTTCTTGTTAGTTGTATAAAGAATTTGAGGATCCTATGATATCATATTCAGTGCCATCATAATAAATGTAACATACTATTTTAGGGGTATAGGTTGTAGTAGTGTTGATCTAAAAACATAGGCAGACTAGGTTCTTTGAGTAAATCTGATATCTTTTATTAGACCAACTCAAATAGTTGGAAAAATTCTTCTTAGCAAGCTTTCGGGTTTAAATACCATCCGTCAGGCTGAGGAAGCATCTGCAATTAGTGTGTGTGCTCTTCCTGGATGGAATGAATAGTAAAGAAGACAGAGGCTAGGCTGGTATGCATGCAAGAAAGCCAATCAGTGAAGTTGTAAATACATGCTATTTTAATACTGTATTAAAAACATACTGTTTTAATATTTCTTTGCTACTTACATGTATAATTCTAGAATCAGTAAAGGCAAACACAGAAATAAGATACTTGCTGAAAAGACTATGGGCATCACTTCATTCAGCTCAAGTTCAAACAACACCTATTCTGTCTTCTTGATTTTTTCCTATGGAAGACAGTCTCTGAAATGCATGCTTGAGGCACAGGGAGCTTACATCATGAAGATTTAAGCCTGTATCCTTGCTCTTTGGCAAAAGGTTAACAAGTTTTTACATTTACCATTTCTTTTCCCTGCACAATTTCACTTGATGGAAATTTCACTTAGAACTTGTCATATTTTAAATCCTAGACAACTGTGCACTACTAGTGTTTTAGCTATTACACAACATTCACTAAAGAAAAAAGACTTTATAATGGATTTTTAATATTTAACTCAAACCAATTAAGGAACATTTTCAAGTAATTAAATTCTAATGACTATTTTTCAAATGCTTATTTAAACTAAGTGAATCAAATCTATAAAGAGTGTATACTGTCAATTCCATAATATCTTCCAGTATATTTACTTGCAGAGTAAAAAGATCTAAAAAGGTTTTCTACAAAATACTGCTGCAGTAATATTTAAGATTAATGTCAATGTCTTCTCAGCTCGCTCTCTCAGGAAGCTTAAAATGCTCTATGAAGGCATGAAATTACAGCCTACCTAGTTTATCTGTAATATTTAAAAGACTAGTTTATAATTCTGGTTTGAGATCAAGGATTAGACTGGTTTCTGTTGCAAAGGAGGGAAGAAGAAGAAAAGGTAGGTTTCACAGAGGAAACAAAATCAGTCTCTCCCAGATACTAATTATTTCCAACTTGGGGATTTGTAAACTTCTCTATATCACAGTGATACAGATCCCATTATACAGACTCCAAATGCTAATGGAATTATATGAATAAATTAAAAGAGAGTTTTCAAGAATTTTATTTTTCCCCACAGCTTGATCACCGCTTTTATGTTACATCAAAGATTGTTCAAATTAGCTGGATATCTAATGTAGAATTACTTCTTTGTTAGGAACTTTTGATAAAGGATTCCTTTTAATACCTTTATTTAAAATGCCTATTTTTTAAATTCACTATATCTATAATACTGGTGGTAAAATGATATTCAACTGTAATTTTTTAAAATCACCTTTAATAACAGAGAAAGGTGCATCATGTATTATGCACTGAATATGGTATTTTGGGTTTCTATTAATAATCTTAATGAGTTACCACCATTCCATAATCAAACACTGTAGTTCCTCAGATTCCTCTTCTAAAAAGTTATGCATTTGCTTCAAAGTATGCTAAACTAATATTGTACCTAGTCACTCAGGTCTCTATTTCTTTTTTCCCTCACCCCCAAGCACTCATAGGGTGTGGACATATAACTTCTTAAATACAGTTTATACTCCACGGGTGCCTATAGATGTGCTGTAGGGCTGCTCCAAAGCACTGTAATTACAGCACATCAGAGCAGACTCAATTAATTGATTATGTCAAGGATTATTAAGAAGGGGGTTAATTGCATCTGCTGGAGCATGATAATTACCATGCTCTAGCCAGACTCCGCGTCTCGTGTATTAGCCTCCCTGTGTGTCAAAATAGTGGTGGGAGCTCTTGAACTAAAGCTCATTTGACAAGCTTTAGTTCAAGCATCCCTGCCAACATTTTGAAGTCCAGGGATGCTAATACATGAGACACAGAGGCTAAGTAGAGCGCAGCATCTTCTGCATCAATGTCCTGCACTTCAAAATGGCAGCAGGGGTGCTTTAACTAAAGCTTGTCAAACAAGCTTTAGTTCATGTGCCCCTGCCACCATTTTGAAGTGTGGGAATGCTAATACACAAGACCCTGTGGCACTTTAATTATAGTGGCTCTTGAAGCTGCTCTAATTAAATTGCCCTCTCCCCCTGCCCTTGGGAGCACATGAAACGTGCTCCCAAGTGTCTACATATGCAGACCACTTTAGACTGGTTTAAACGTCCTGTAACCTTTCAAAAATCACACCAGTAAAATCAAGTACTGTTCTGAGCTGGTTCTTCTTGAGTTAGTTCAATGTTATGTGCAGAGACAGTCTGATGCCTAGTGTATAGTGACTCCTCCAAGCATCCCACACTACACTACTTCTCATCCCCCAAATCCAGGCAGGTCAATGGAGATGCTCTGGTAGACAACCAGGACTCCACTCCCGAATGATCTGTTGCCTACAGAGACCACAGTCTGCAGGTAAGGGGAAGCAGAAAGCATCTGGGTCAGCTTCACTTTCCTGCTAGGGACCTTGGGTTGGGGTCCCAAGCATTTTTGTGGTCATAGGGGTAGCCAGTTTTGGGGGTGAGAAGGGGTTTTGTAGTGCCCCCATCCCCCAGTTTCTGGCAATGCAAAGATCTTGAGTAGCTAGAAAACGGGGAGTTCTTTGGAGATGGGGGGC
>NW_005842603.1:66222-78357 GCF_000455745.1 Alligator sinensis
CATCCAGGTCTTGGGAGCCACAGACAAGTGTCCACGCTGACCCTGAGGGCAACCACTGCACTCCAAACCCCTGTCTCAGCCCAGGTTTTCTCCTCTTTTAAAGGAATCTTGGGGAAACTCTGGGCATTGACCCCTAGAAGGTATGATGATCTGGGTACTTCACCCCACCTGAACATTGCACATGGTTGCTTGCTTGATTATTCTGCCATTGTACCCCTGAGGCTTCCAGGCTCTCTTTAATCCTCCTTTGGGATTCAGCAGCAGGGAACTTGGAATGCCTCAGCACCCTCACTTCAGTCATGTCCCCCTGGCTCTCCTAGAAAACTGACAGGGAAACCAGGGGGGCTGCTAATGAACCCAGGGCTTCCTGGTGCCTCCTTCAAACTGTTTCCTTCTCCAATTTGTGCTGAACCCTCCAAGCTCTGTGGAAGTTGTTACATTTCTGACATGATTCCTCATGCAACTGTCAGTTTCAAGTGCCAATAAGGCCAGACATATATCTTAAATGTCTTATTTACTGATCAACTAGTTTACTGAGCACTAGTATGACACTTTTGGAGCAGTACATTATAACCTTAGTTTTCTGGCCAAGAACTCAGGTAGAAAGGAATAAGGCTAAATCCCTACCATGTTACACTCTTTACAAGCCACCTAGTCACAGGAGGAAATAAACAGATGTATAAACTCTAAGGTCTTGCTTCTATGACCCCCAACAGCAATCTAAGCACAGTTCTTTCTCCCTCCCTGAACCTCTTTTGAGGGTGTTCAGTGCCAAGGCACAACCACAGCATAAAGGAAAGTAAGATGAAGTAAATTAAAAGCCACATATTCAAAGGGTGGCCTCCATTTCTCATAAAGATCATGTCTTCCAGTCACATTTAGGCACAGTCAGTGTCCTTTCGTCTCCAGATAGTTGATTTCTGGAGTAAATTAGATAGCTAGCAGCTCAAGAAATCTGAGCTGTACCTTTAGTTCATTTTTGCAAATGCAGGAATGTAAAGATGAACAAATCCAATGAAGTCAGTGCCTCAAAAGTACTTGCTTTCAGAGTTTCAGTCAGAATAAAGAAATCATTGGTTCTCTTTCATTGGTTTAGCTCATACTTCTATTAAGTATAGAAGCCAATGGAATAAGGATATTTTTTAATAGCTTTGGTAACATAATTGTTTCCTGGGATAGTTAAATAATTGGGAACCAAAAATTGTTTCCCTTTCTGCTGGCTTTAATATAGTTGCTGTCTCAGCCCTTTAGTATGTTATTCTAGATTGGCAGTCAAGGTTAGAGATGAAATGTAAAGTATTCTTACTTATTATGTTACCTAGCATAGTCCTATGTATTTCTCAAGAAGACTTCACTATGTACCAAATTATACAATGTGGATTTTAGCTGTTGGCTAGATTGACTGATCATCAAATTGATTTCAATTACAGCTTTGTGTGACACTTCAATTACCTTGTAATGCCAAAAAGATGAATGTCATGATTCTGTGTAACAGACTTTCCATTCATTAGTGCATGGTCCTTTCTACTAAATCTTTAGCAAGCTTAAGGATACACAAACAGTGCATTCTCCAGAATTATTGAATGTTGTAGCTGTCCGTCAGGAATAACAACGGTACAAAAACAGTGGACAAAAAGTTTGTGATTATGTATTCTGTACCTTATATTGGCTTTGAGAGGAAGTGGTCTTCCTAAAGCTTATATCTGGAAATAAATATTTCTTTTCTTTGATTTCCAAAAGCAGATGATTGAGCATTTATACTACTTTATACTACTTGTATTCTAAATACTACTTTCTACTTCTTGTTTGTGAATAAACTCAGTTTTTAGTTTATCTGTGTATTTTATTATTTTTCCCCAAAGTGTAACACACTTTTTTGGGTTTCTAAAAAGCCTTTGACAATGTTCCCCACCAGAGGCTCTTAACTAAATTAGGTAGTCATGGGATTACAGAGAACTCATGGATTAGAAATTGCATGTCATTGAAGTGTGGAAGCAGACATCAGAAGTTGTAGAAGCTGACAGTTTAGTTGTATTCAAAAAGGGATTGGAAAAAATCCCTTCCTTTTGAAAGAAAGGGGCATCAGTAGGTATTGAGCATGAATATTAGGGATACAGCCTCTGAATCAGAACCTCCTAGACCTTAAATGCAGGAGGCTGCAAGGGGAAGAGGAACAGTGGAAAAAACCCTGTTCATACCCAGTTCACTCTCCCTTTCAGCATCTGCTCTCTACCGCTGTGCAACAGAATACTGGGCAAGATGGATCAATGGTCTAACCCTGTGGGAACATGTACACAAGATGTTTACTGTGCAGTAGACTAATAAGCTGCACAGTGAACTTCTTAGTGTCTGTACGTGCACCCCTATTATTCTGAAGTAAACTAATTTACTCTGCAGCAGGACAGTACTTTGTAAATACAAGTACTATCCTGCTGCAGAGTAAAACACGGCTGGCTGGGGCATGAAGGTGTTTCAGTGTGGGGGCTGTCTACTAACTAGCCCCATCCTGATGCACACTCATGCCCCAGGCAGCCCCTCCACAGCAATGTGAGCTGGGGGGAGCACCCTCAGACTGGCAAGCTGATCCCCTGGGTCCCCTGCCATCTGGGGCTACTTTGCCTGAGCTCCACATGTTGCACCTGAATAAATTGCACAATCAAATGGCACTCCCAGGAGCAATTAACTACAGAGCTATAAGCTCCGCAGTTTATTCAGGCACTGTAATTGCATGTGTAGATGTGCCCAATAAATGTCAATTGTTATGCTCTTAGAACAGAGACCATCAAAACTGTTTGTGATCCCTTCACTCTGACAGTATACCACTGAAAACTGTTGTTTGACAACAGCTTTTCAAAACCTTATGTATCCGGCCACATAGTTATGCCATCTAGGCCAGGGGTGGGCCTCCCTCTATCTCTTCTCTGTCTTGCTTCTCTCCCTCTTCTGCCCTCTCTCCGCGCATCTTCCAGATCCGGGTCAGAGCTGTAGTTCACCAGGAGCCCTAAAGTCAGCTGTGGACCCAGGCAGGAGCTTGGCAGAAGCTCCTGCCCAGGTCCACAGCTGATACTGATGGCAGGTTCTGGGTTGGAGCTCTGGGCAGGAGAGAGCTCTGCTCTTAGTGGTGGTGGTAGCAGTGTCTTCTGTGGATGCTGCTGGCTTGTTCTGCATCTGGGCTCCTGAACCTGTTGGCAGTATCCACAGCTGCCACTCACCCACTGTGGAAGAAGCTCTGCCTGGGTCCACAGCTGTTGTCACCGCATCAAGGGCTGATGCTGCTGGGTGGATTCAGTTCCACCCACCTGCCCAGCAGCACCTGGTGGCTGGAGCCACTGGCCACCTGCAGGCCAGATCCAATGAGTAGGAGGCCATCTACCTGCAGGCTGTATCGAATCTGTTGTTGGGCTGGATCCAACCCATGGGCTATATTTTGCCCACCCCTGAGCTAGGCCATATTAATACATAAGAATGTCAGTGGAACAATATGAAAAACCTTCCTAAATCAAGACAATCGTATCTACTGCTTATCCTATACTCATTAGGCCAGTTATTTTATCAAAAAAATGTAAATTAGATTGGTTTGAAACAATTTGTTCTTAAAAAACCCATGCTGGCTTATTTTTATGTCATTTTATCATCTCCCTGGTGCTTGATTTTTTATTAATGTGTTTTATTATATTTCCAGGTACAAAATTAGGCTGGCTGGCCAATAATACTTTCATTATTTCTTTTTCTCTCCATTTCAAAGACATGTTTGTTTTTCCCTAAACTCCTGGACCTCTACCACAGATTCTCAAAGATAATTGCTAATAGTTCAGAGATTCTAACTAGTGCCTTAACATCAGTTATGTTAACTTACACTACCTTGAATACATCTATCTTGCCTATTTTTTATGTTAGCTCTTTTCCTTATTTTGGGGTTTGTTTGTTTTTTTTTGCTATCTCCTTGTTAAAATTAGCTTATTTAAATTCTGATCACAATTTTTTTTTCTTTCGCAAAGACTCAAGCAAAAAAAGGAACTGAATACTTAATCATGCATTAATAGTTTCTGTAGGATTTACATGGAATTTAGGTGCCTACATAAAGAAAAAAAATGGATTCTGAAAACCTTTGTCACCTTAAAGTTCAGAGGTGACTCAATCATATGGCTATCAGGATCTAAGAACTAGGTGCTCTGCCTCTCTCCCATAAGAGACAAAATTCTATTGTATTTCTTAGGCCCCCTCTACACATTACATGTATTATGCAATTAACTGGTTAATTGCACAATTAATTTAGACTGGCTACATGTGCCAAGTAGCTACATGTGCCATAAAAATGTCCATTCAGCTATAAAGTTAGAACTGGAAAATGTACAATAATTTTTTGAGTTAGAAGGGGTATGTAAGAATGATAGTGAATGGTTTGGATACTTACCGGGAATGGGCAAAATCAGGTCTGCTTCAAAGGGGATCAGAGTGGCACTTAGAGAGTGACTAATTTATGGCTCACCTTCAAAACATTTGGCTTCCTTAGAGATGGAGAATATTCTCCTTCTCAACTGCACCCTAGAACATTTGATATCCTGGTGACAGAAAAGAAAAAAATGTAGATTTGAATCATATCAGACAGGCAAGATAATTGAACTTGGATCACTCTACCATTTAAACTCTATGGTATTGTGCAAACAGCAAGAGCTCTTCATCTTCTAGCTGTGATTTAAGAAGACATACATGTTTAAGGTTGTTTTCCTTTAGGAGAACCTTTTGAGCTATTGATCTCTAGTAAAGGGAGGTCCAGTGTAAAGTATCTGAAGCCTCAGAAAGCAGGGCTTAGTTGTACATAGTTCCCTACTCAGAAGGCATATCTACACAAGACACTGACTGTACAGTAGCCAAAAAATACTGCACAGTAGTGCATCACAGCACGGACATTTCTAATATGCTACTGCACAGTATCATTAAATTACTGCACAGTACTGTCATCTAAAAATGTTCTCAAGCAATACTGCATAGTAACTCCAGTTACTTCACATTTATGTAGTACTTGCTAATACAAGTACTAAATAAATATACAATAGCACTGGGCATGTTTAACACAAGATACAACTGTGCAGAGTTTAAGTTAATTTCAATCCTGTTCTGAGATTCTTAATTCACTCTAGACACTATCTAGAGAGTTTCTAAAAACAGGTTTCTTCATTCTGTATTCTGATTTCCTTAAAACTGCTTGTGAACATGAACTCATGAAAGGCTGGTTTGGTCAACAATGCTTAAATATGTAGATGATATTAATCACTCCCTTGTTGATTATATCCACTGAAAAGTACAAACTATTGGTATTCAATTTGAATATTGCTGTATGTACCATATTTTATTAATAAAGCACAAAACAAGGGTTTTTTCATAAGGATCGATGGCTACATTTTGAATAATTCTGAATCCGGTTGTAAGTATATATCAATACAGAAAGCTTACCAAGTATAACCTGGCAAGGTTTCTGGGGCTTACTTTATACTAATTCTCAATGGAATGGAAATTTACTTCCTGACTGAAATTCATATTTTACCTACTGGTTTAAAAGAGAGGTTACCAAAAAGCACTAACTGGTTTCTTCATGGAGTTTCACAAATTTCACCTCCTACATACAGCTTTAAACCAGCTTTGTCGGGGGATGGGATGTCGAAGACAGGGTGAAACCAGGAATGACTGGAATAGATCAGGCAAGTGCTAAGGGACCCACTAACCATCAGGATAGGGGAGTACTAAGGGCACCTATTAGGGGATTTAGGTGTCTCTATACTAATGCTAGGAGTATAGGGAATAAGCGGGAGGATTTGCAATCCTGCTTGCAGACAATGATTTCAACCTGGCTGGGCTAACAGAAACCTGGTGGGACCCTACCCACAATTGGGCAGTGGGCATTGAGGGCTCCAGGCTACACAGGCAGGATAGACTGGGGAAAAAAGGGGGGGGGGGGGGGACAGGCAGTGCTCTATATGTTAAGGATCATTATACATTTTTCTGTAATAAAGATGGGGACAAAAGAAAGGCAGATCAAAATTCTATAGATCAGATTACAAGGGGGTAGGGGTGAAAGGACTTCATAGTGGGGGTCTACTACAGACCCCTGCACCAGGAGGATGAGTTTGACCTAGAATTCTTGAGACAGCTCTCAAAGCAGTATGCTCAAAGAACCTGGTTGCTATGGGGGACCTAAATTACCCAGACATCTGCTGGGAGGAGCAGTTGGCCAGGTCTGCCCACTCACATAGGTTCCTAACCCGCATGCAGGACCTACACGTAACATAGAGGGTATGCAGTCCCACTAGGGGAAATGCCTTACTTGACTTGGTGCTGGCCACAGGAGAGGACTTGGTGGGGGATCTGCAGGTACAAGGTAACCTAGGAGATAGTTTCCACCTGTTGATAGGATTCACTATCCAGCATAAAGTGGGAAAGATAACTAGTAGCGAAGAAGTGCTAGACTTCCAGAAGGTTAATTTCAAGAAGCTCAGGAGATTAGTTAGAGTGGGGCTGAGAGGTAATAACATCGGTGAGATAGAGTTCAGGAAGTGTGGGAGTTCCCCAAGGGACTTATCCTGCAGGCACAGAGGGGTACCATATGAGTACACACAAAGGGAGGCAAAAGAGCCAAGAAACCCTCTTGGCTGAGCAGAGAAATTCAGGAGAACCTAAAGGGGAAAACAGTCTTACAGTTGCTAGAAGCAGGGGGCAGCCACCAAGGAGGAGTATACCTGCTTGGCTTGCACTTGCAAGGAAGTAGTGAGGAAGGCCAAAGCAGAAACAGAACTCAGGCCAGCAACAAAGATTAAGGGTAACAAAAAGTCCTTCTTTAAGGACTTAAAGAAGGGAGCAAGAATAAGGTACAGGGTAACATAGGGCCGCTACAGGATGGGCTAGGGCAACTCATAATAGGTAGGATGGACAAAGCTGAGCTCTTAAATGATTTATTTGCATCTGTGTTCCTGGTCATGGATACAAACACACCTCCCAATGAGACTTTAGTCTGGCTTGAGAGAGATACTAATCTACCAACAGTTAGCACTGACCTGGTGAAGGGGCACTTGGAGGAGTTGGACAAATTTAAGTCAGAAGGCCCCAGTGATCTTCACCCAAGGGTACTAAAGGAATTGGCCAGTGTCATAGCAAAACCACTGGTACAGCTGAGCATTCATGGTGCTCAGGACAGGTTCCACAGAACTGGAAAAGGGCCAATGTAGTCCCTATTTTCAAGAAGGGGAGGAAGGAGGACCTGGGTAATTATAGGTCGGTTAGCTTCACCTCTCTTTTTGGCAAGACCTTAGAAAAAATCATTCAGGATCACATTTGTGGGGGGCCAGGGGGTAATACAATGTTAAGGGGCAACCAGCATGGGTTTATAGCAGGCAGATCCTGCCTGACTAACCTGGTCTCTTTTTATGACCAGGTCACAAAGTGTTTAGATGCAGGAGTAGAGGTAGATGTTATTTACTTGGATTTTAAAAAGGCTTTTGACACAGTGTCTCACCTAATCCTTCCAAGTAAACTAAGTAGCTGTGATGTGGATTTTTTCACAGCCAGGTGGGTGGAAAACTGGCTTATGGGATGCACAGAGAATGGTGGCGGGTGGGTTGGCTTCTGCCTGGAGAAATGTGGGCAGTGGTATCCCCCAAGGCTCTGTCCTTGGACCAGTACTGTTCAATATCTTTATCAGATTTTTGGATCTGTCCAAATTTTTAGCCGACACCAAACTAGGGAGTATAGTAAACATACTAGAGCATGTGGAACGAATTCAGGTGGATTTGGACAGACTAGGGAAGTGGGCAGATCAGAATAGTTGCAATTTAACAAAGTTAAGTGCAAAGTTCTGCACCTGGGGAGAAAGAATTAGCAATACACCTATAGACTAGGAAGTACCATTCTAAGTAGCACAGCATTGGAAAGGGAGCTAAGAGTCATAGTCAACACAAAAATGAACATGAGTCACCAATGTGACGAGGTAATAAGTAAAGCTAACCACACTGTTTCTTGAATTAGTAGATGCATTATGAGCAGGTTTAGAGAGGTGATACTTCCCCTCTATGCAACATTGGTGAGGCTACAACTGGAGTACTGCATCCAGTTTTCAGTGTTGCACTTCAACAGGGATGAGGATAACCTGGAAAGGGTTTAGAGGAGGGCTACTCATATGGTTGAGGGCCTACAAGAAGATCCTATGAAGACAGAGTGAAGGACCTCAGTCTCTTCAGCTTCTGCAAGAGAAGGCTGAGAGGTGATCTTGTGGCTGACTACAAACTCATCGGGGGGGCGAGGGGAACAGCAAGGAATAGGGTATGCTCTGTTTACCAGGGCACCCCTTCGGGTTCCTAGAAACAGTGACCATACACTGAAGGAGAGTAGAGTTAGATTCAACATCAGGAAGAAATTATTTATGGTGAGGGTTGCCAAAATATGGAATGGGCTTCCAAGGGAGGTGGTGCTTTACCCTACTTTGCAGGTGTTCAAAAGGAGATTAGACAAGCACCTGGCTGGGGTTACTTGACCCCAGCGCTCTTTCCTGCCCAGAGCAGGGGGTTGGACTCAATGATCTAATAGGACCCTTCCAACCCTAGAAATCTATGAAATGTATGAAATCTATGAAATTCCTCTCCTCTCCAGTGTCAAAGCTATATAAGCATACATGCATACCATTAAGAAGAATTCTACTCCAAAGAAGGAAGAATAAAGGATAGAGGTGAAACAAAAGGAAAGAAGGAAATGCCACCATATTTTCTCAAATATAAGATGACAAGGAATATAAGACACCCCACCCCCCACCAATAATTAGATTCTATGTATGGAAAATGTATATATTTGTTATTATTTTTCAGGTATAGAAGCAAATTTTTGGAGGTTTGACTTGAATTTGTCCCCCTCACACTACTACAGCATGGAAAATTAACCCTTAACTTTTGCCCCCCCCCAATTTCTCCTGATGCCCCTCCCCCGCCCCTTACTATCAGACCCTGGTCTCCCTGAGCACATGAAAGTGAGAAGCAAATTTGTAAACACTGACTTTGAAATAAACATTCTTGTAGTAACTCTCATTTACAGAAATTATTTCAGGTACCTATGATGTACTTTACCTCTTTAGAAACTGCTCCAAATTTTAGCACAGATACTCCATAAACACACTTTTAAGCAGTGATTTTGTACGTATAGTAAAAACTCTGCATGATATTAGTCCAAAGCCAAAAGATTCATCATTTATCATATACTTTGATAAGCTGCGCTCCAGGAAAACAATAGCATTTCAAACCATGGTAACCCCACAACTCAGCACTGCTCAATATGTGTGTGTACTCCAGATACCCACGACAAATGATTCATGTGCTAATTAGCCCCCACTCATGACTGGAAATGGGTGTTCTTGTCATAAGTCCTGGGAGTCTCCAAAAATGTATATGCAAATGAAGTGCAGAGCAAACTAGTTCCACTCCACCTCATGAAGGGCAAGGCCACCCTAATCCAATGCAACAGTCTGAAAAAGGGGGCAACAGAGGGATTCAGGGTCAGCTGTTTGGGGCCCTGTTCAACAATGATTGCCAGACAGTTAAGGCTGGTTAAAAAACAGGGCTGATTGGAAATAGGAAAGAAAGGCATAACTCAGCTGTGGAAATGAAGAGGAAGTCATAATCTATTCACTGTAGTGACTCACCATGACTTGACAAGGAGATGGTACTGAAGGAGCCTGAGCATAATGGGCATTACCATATATCTTATTCAGATGGGCTTCATTGACCTATCCTTGTAGTAGGTTCCTATCAGTTCCTATGTTGTCTATCAGTTCCTATGTTTACCCAACGTGGGCCACGTATTTTATAGTCATGGTAAATGTTGGTTGCATTTAACTAAATTTATAGTTGGTTTCCTTTACTGAGCACGAGTTTCTTGTGGCAGCAGTTTAATGATATGCAATGTATTTAGGTTTAATGTGAGATTTCCTTGTATGCAAATGTAAGATAAGGGGCTTCCCCCCCTCATGCTGACTAGAGGGAAAACCTTGTGTTGTATCTGAATAAATATGGTAGCAGACACAAGCTTGAAAACCTTAAAATAAATTAAACACTAAAAATTCTAATATTGCTGCACAGGAGATTGAAAGAAAGAAAATAAGTAGAACTGGTAAGTAACTGTATAAAATAAGGGGCATGGGAAAATCTGTTGTTTTTTTTTCCCCCCAGAGCATGCAGTAATATCAATTCTGTCTCAAGAACATCTTAGAATTCTGACACAATAAAATCACTGGCTTCAAGGAGGTAATATTTTTTTTTCAGTTGATAAGGACTGCTATAAATTATGTCTGTTTTGGTGTAGGGGAAAGTTAAACATTTGCCTATTTAGGAAAAGAGCAGACATGCTTTGCCACATTGTCGGTTACAACATCTGGGATCTTACTATCTTAATTTAGTTTCTGCCAATTTATACATTTACTTTAATGATAAAGGACTCGAGATCACCTACCTCTATTTTACCTGATTATGGTTGGATGAGCAAATTGCTTTGATCATCTCAGTGTATGTGCTTGTAATACTAATGTATCTGAAAGCAAAGCTTTATGGATCTTATATAATTTGTAGTGGCAGGATAGTGGAGAAATGTTATAAATGCAAGAGGACTAGATGAACAATTGGCGTGCCATTATCTTCTACTAAGCAAGGCACAAGATAAATGTCTATCCTAACAATTTGTGTGTTCTCAGCCCACACCTATCCCAGAAGCAACAATATTAGCAACTTTATGCTCCATGATTACAGATGTCAAATAAAATCCTGGCCCTACAGAAGGTAATGGGAATTTTGCTATACTCTCCCATAGCACCAAGATATTATCCATTCATTCATCTGATTGGATGACTCTGTCAGGGATTTAGATTGGCGCAGCAGTAAATATGCCAGAGCAGTCCATAACTGCAGTACTACTCTGCTACCTCTTAAGAATATTAAACCAATAGCACTATAGGTTTTTTACTTATTTCCCTAGATTTTTACAAAGGATGCAATTCTATTTCCATTTATGCATCTAGGTTGCAGTTTTTGAGTAGTCTACATGAATGTTTGGGGCCCCTGCTTTATACTCTGGACACATTAACCTGCCAACATAGACTATGTATGTATGCAAATTCCAGAAAAAAATTGATTGGCAGGGAAAGGACCCTCCTATGTGTTTATTCCAGTAATGAAGTGGTTAGGGCATGTACCCAGAAGGGTTTGATACTGCATCTGTCTGACATCTAACACAATACTATAACCACCACCGCACAGGTCAGACATTAATCAGATTCCTCACTGGTACTCATAGGCTGACTCAGGATTTCCAAAAGTGGGTTACTGGAGCAGAGGCCTGTGCTGCAGAGGTAGCTGTGCTCTGGCTGACAGTCTGTGGTAGGCAGGCAACACCACAAAAGCAACATCAGGGATTTTTTTTTCTTAAATCCCTCAAGCAGGAAAGAATTTTCCCTCCCCCTTCCTTCCCCTCCATGCTCAGCTGCATGTTTCCTCCTCTCCTATTCCTCTTCTCGCTTGTTCCCCCCACCCCTTTCACCCACTACTGCTGTTTTTACTGTCCTCAGATGACCTAAAGGTGTGTGGCCAGGTGGAATCTAGAACTACTAATGCCTCACTGAATCTGGGTTGCACATGGAGTCAAACCCAGCTAAAGTGACAGCAGTGATAGCAAGCAGGTACCTACTCCCAGGCTGACAGGAAATGCTCAGGGATAAGGAAGGTATGTGGAACCCACCCACCACTGCTGCTGTCCCTGGCTAAGCCCTGCTACATGTGAAGCCCACCTGGAGCAGCCAAGAGTGGCTCAGAGCTCACCTCTATCCTGGTGTTGCTGGACACAGTTGCAGCAGTGGGCAGTAGAAGTGGGAAAAGAAGGGGAAGGGAGGGAATATGATGCTGAGCATGAAGGGAGAAGGAGGGTTTGTTCTTTCTTGTTTCAGGGACTTAAAAAATTCCCCAGCTACTGCATCTGTGGTATGGTTGCCTGAAATGGGGTGTCCACACCACTGCCCCTCCCTCCTCATCTGTCCCTGCTGGTGCCCATTTTGAAGCTGAGACTTGCATTTAATAGTAATTGGAGGTGCGGGGGGGGGGGGGGGAGGGGGGGGCA
>NW_005842603.1:78388-79275 GCF_000455745.1 Alligator sinensis
GGGGGGGGGATATGGAAGGCAGTGCAGTAGAGACACTTTTTCCCTTATTGAGATCAAAACTGAAAGCTAGAATTCAGGGCCTGCTTCTTTCCACACCATTATCCGTCTTACTAAGCCACATACCTGATTTATTCTCTTTTCTTGAAAGCCCAATGGTCAGCTTCAAGGAGAACACTAAAGAAAGGGATACCCACAGCAATATGGCCTTCAGGTCCAGATGCAGGCAGAGCCAAAGGACCTAGGCAGGGGAACTTGCAACCAAGATGCCCACTGGATCCAGGTGTAGGCAGAGCCTGATGACCAGGGAGGGGAAATAGAGTAGTCTTGTGATCCTTACCACCACCCCTGGTGCAACTGGAGACAGAGGGGTCTAGATGATACCTGACCTATGACATGATAGGTACCCTATAGGAGAACATGCTTGGGAACCCCCAAATTAAAAAGTGTCATAGAAGTACCCCCTGAACCCAGCCCAGGTATTACTTCTAGAGAATGAGCCCTTAGCTCTTTTCACTGTAAGATCTGGCCTTTTGGTTCTTGACCTACCTGTTTATCCATGCAATACAGCCTGTGGAATCTTGTAGCCAGCCCTGGAAGCCCTAGCTGACACATGGGCAGTCTCTCTCTCTCTCTCTCTCTCTCTCTCTCTTGGGTAAAAGTCCTGGTTATTCTTTCTTCAGCAGCTATCTAGATCTCTCATGTCAGACCACCACCTTCTTTGGACCTTCTCTTAAGAACCTCCCTGACACCAGAGTCAACAGAGGAGTCTCTTCAGATGCAGGGGATGGGTCTTTCAAAACCTGCAGATTGGTTCATTGTTTGCTTGAGGGCCCATTCTCCCCTAACACAGAACTCAGACAGGTTCATCTTCCATACACAGCTTCTTT
>NW_005842603.1:79306-84984 GCF_000455745.1 Alligator sinensis
TAAATGTTAGTCAAGAAAACAGAGGCATGCAACATTATTATAGGACAATCATATTTAAACCAGAAATATTAAAAAAAAAATCATAATGTGCTACATATGGTGTTTGGAGCACTGTGCTGGGAAGTCATACAGATGTGGGTTCAAATCCCTTTGCAAGAAGAATGCCTATAATTTGGGTCTTTACCTTCCTAACTCCTCATCTATTAGGACTAAAACATGAAAGGGTACTTTTCCTCCTCCTTTCCAGTCTAATACCTACTACTCATGTGTTTCTTCTTGCCTACATTTTTGGTCCCTAGATGCCAGTCCATGATGCTACAAGTGGTGTGCATGCATAGCTGCATACTTGCCCAGCCAGTGCATAGTCACGCTCAGTTTAAAGGCATAGTCAGCATATGATCAGTTTAAGTGTGCACAGTTATGTATCCCTACTGCTAATGAATATATTTGCTATCTGTATATAAATGGTACTTTTGGCACTTGCACAACTAAAAAATTGCCAAGTAGACCTGAAAAGGGAAAAAGAAGTCTACCCAAACATTTCAACTGGCATCTATCCTATCTCTTGGATGCCTTAAAAGTATTAAAAATCACATTAATACTGAAAGGCCTATACTTGCTTACTAACCTATGTGTTTCCCAAATATTTACATAATGTAGTACTATATTTTTAATGCACCTACATTAAACCATGGGTTAGTTTTTATAGTTAACCAGCATTACAAAATATTACTGAAAAACTCACAAGCACATAGGTAAGTAAGTTATCAAGAAGATTTAATTCTCATGTAGCATTCTTCAATTTGGCAACCCTGTTGTGACTGCATCCTGGCTTTTCACAAACAGTATTGATTTTCCTGAAACTACATTTTTCAGTAAACAAACAATTCACTCATAAAACAAATTGTCCAATGTCCATATTGTAGGATGTGCTTGAAAGGTAGTTGAGTGATGGTTCATAGACCCTGATGGTCTCTTAGGCTAGGGACAGACATTCAAAAAGCCTGAACCTGAGTTGATTTCATCTTTGCAGGCTAAGATAAATCAGTTTGTAACTGATCAGACATCCTCTTTGGACTGAAAAAAATGTAGGTACATGTCTGCAGTGGCTCAGGCTAGAAGCCAGGGGGCACTACAGCAGCCCTCCCTTCACTTGAGTAGTGCTGAGCTGAAGGGGGTGTGGCCAGGCCCTGGCAAGACACTATGATTAGGGAGGGGATCCCTCCCTCCTAAGCAGCCCAGCAGGGAATGTTTATCACCCCTAACTCAATGGTTATCCACCCATTAAGAAAACAAAGTCTCCCTCCATTAGTTCAAGCTCTTCTTAAACAGCTTTTCCAAGGAAGGACATTACCAGCTTCCTGTTGATTAGCTCCAGAAAGCCTGTCTGCCTTTGTCATCTCCCACAGCAGGAACTGTAGCCAGCATGTGGTCTGCTAGCTAATGCTGAGTGGTGTCTGTGTAAAGCAAAGGGGAAGGGGGAATAATCCCTGCTTAGCAAGGAGAAGCCAGGCAGATGCCTGCAGTCTCTGATGGAGCTGCAGCCAGGAAGCAGAGGGGAGGGGGCAATCCTGCTGTGGAGCAGAGAGCCCCACCTAGTCCAGAGAGCATGCCGGGATGCTGGGGGGAGTCTGGTTTATCGTAAGCCAGCAAGGGTTCTGGGACAGTTATTGCATAAACTGGTTTGAGTCAAATCAGTTAAGTCTGATACTACATTCAACCAGGTTTATCTCAGACCAGTTTCAGCCATTTTCAAACTGGTTTATGTGCACTGAACATCTGCTCTGTTACAGGTTTAAATGAGTTTCTTAAACCGGTTTATGTATAATGTCTGTCCCTAGCCTTAATGAATGAACCATCACAGAGTAAAATGTTTAAATCAACATAAAAGCAGCACTATAAGGAAACAGCTTGGGTACTTAGCCAGAATAACATAGAAAAGTAGGTCAAATATTTTATTTTAAAGGTAGGGGAGTAGGGTTGAATATTTTCTGCAACTAGTTTTCCACTGCCCCATGCAAGAGCAAACCACTAGAGAGAGAAAAATTCAGGACTACTGATTATTTTGCAGAGATGTTTACTTCTCTCTCACTTTTTCTCTCTGTCTGTTTCTCTCTCTTTAAAAAAATAATAATGAAGTGCCTGTGACTAAGTAATTCCTTTCTTAAACCCATATTCCTTGCCTGACTATTCTGTTATCTGCTAGAAGGAGTAATCAAGTTCACAATACACTTTAGAGATCTGACCTGACCTACACCCATCCCATTTAAGAGCACAGGCATCCAGCATTTGGATTTACTGACCACAGTGAAGTATCTGTTCTTTGAAGACAACTTTAATTATCTGTGTCACTGTTGATGTATTGTACTATTTCACATTGTTTTACAGTGAAGATTGAGACA
This sequence comes from Alligator sinensis, assembly GCF_000455745.1. Lineage (NCBI taxonomy): Eukaryota > Metazoa > Chordata > Crocodylia > Alligatoridae > Alligator > Alligator sinensis. Next base: position 81,709 of record NW_005842603.1, read on the forward strand.
TTGTTCATGCTTCTTCCACCTGGCTCTGCTTCACATAGCACCCAATCTAACTTTCCCATGAGAAAAACAATTTGCAATGTGTAAGTATGTCCAATATGACATACCTGGACATGTCTTTCTGTGATGTTACACAAGGTGATAGCATAAATCTACTAGAAAATCGTGATTAAACCCATACATTGATATCATTCATCTTACCCTGCTTGCAACCCGTACCTTCTGTGTTAATAGCGCAGCCATTTCTGGACTGCAGACTTACTATGCCCAGAAGCAGTGCCTCAAAATATACTATGTTGTTCTTATACACTATCCCTCCTGAAAGGAAATAATATAAATGCATCGACATGGTGTCAGGGACAAGTTTGTTGACATTGTCACTTGGCAGTACTAATTAGCCCACCCACAGGGTCACATAAATGTTTCTGGAGACTTGAACCAATGTTGGGCAATTTTTTTGTGAGCATATAGTTTTTTCACTGGAAATGGATACTTCTGTGAAGTACAGCATGTTTGAAGGCAACGAGGATTACAATCTGTGCATGACCTCTTTGTCAGGGGTTGAACAACCCCTGCCAGTACCAGTGAAAATTGAAAATTTCAGGCATGATTAGCCAGACACACTTACTTCAGAACATTTAATGAGGGGAAGTGGTGAAATTGATTTACCCACTCTCAGAAGAGGATGGATAAACAGGGAGGGAGATAATAGGAAATCATAAGCAAAAAGGCAAGATTCTTATAGGAAAGATTTGGCCTATATTATAGGCTGTTCTTCTAGAATTCTTTCTACTCACAGGCCCATCCATCCCAGTATTTATGGCACAGGGGTCATTGGTGTGACTTTCTCTGAGTATAAACAAATGAACATTTCAGCTACTTTAAAAGGGAAGGGGGAGCTGCAGTTGAAGAGTGCATATCAGCTTTTATAGACTTTATCTAAGTAGTATGTCTGCAATACTGTTAAACCCCACTAACTTTGACATTGAAAGAAACAGGGTTAAAGTTGCATTTTTGCTAGACTGTTTGCCACATTGTCTATATCCCGTATCAGCACCATTTTAAAATAATGCTTAATTAAACTGGCCAAGTTTTCAGCTGGTCCTCAGCAGTTCCACTTATTTGAAAGATACTATGTGAATTTATGCAAGCTAAGGTCTTCACTATACTGAAAAAACAACAAGAAGAAATGCATATTTTGGATGGTTACTACTAGTGCTGTAATGGAACGCATAATATAAATGAGGTCTTCATATCTCATTTTATTATTAATGGAAGACGGTAATAAATACTTATACAAATCCATGTTGGGTATAGATTTGAATCTTAAATAAAACATAGATTATGGATGTATTCTTCTTTCAATGCATGTATTTCTTATCAATATTAATAGCCTATATAAATCAAACACACACTGAGAGGATAATTCACCCTTAAAATGTACTATTCCTATTATAATATTTGTCAATAAGATAGATTAATATTGTGCCACTGCTTTTGCCAACTCATCAGGATTTTAACAATACACTATAAGAATACTAATGGCTCACACAGCATGTGCTATAAGTTATAATGGATCCCTATTACTTTGACCATTTTAATACGTTGCAAGTTTCAAAAACAGTTTCTATTTGACTACTTTCCTAGGAAGCAGAATTACTAAGCCTTCCATAACTTTAAAAAGGAAGTATTTAAAATGCCAGGGACTAGACCACATCACTTCATCTCATTCATATATAATCAGCTAGTGCTTATTTTTCCTTAATGTCTCTCACATAGATGCTCACTTTCTAAATATATTGCATAAAGAGAAAAATACAGAACACCTGTTGTTTATTCAGATAAATAATTCCATATTCGCGAGAACCACCTCTGTTCTGTAATCAATCACATTTCACCAAGCCCTGAAAATAAAAATCCAATATTAAACACTCTTATTTGGAAGGATTCAGAAAACAACAATGTCATTTTAGTAGAAACATCCTACTTGGTTCTTTATTAAAATGAAGACTTCTTAAATTCACTTCCATTTATCTGTGTGTGTTTTAAAAAAGCATCTGCCCATCATGTCTGCTAAGGAAGATAACAAGTCTGAACTACTCTGTAACAGTATCAAGAGATCTCAAGAGCTGACAGAAAGTTTTGTTAGAGACTCACCCAGACTAGATTTAAATTAGGAAAAAAATGTAATCCTAGCCTGCAGCTACCAATCTAGTGATCAGTTATGTTTAAAATAAACAAGATAGGGCGCTTTTCGGATAAAGACAAAGATGCAGAAAATAAGAAACTTGTACTTCTTCTAGACTATCCTAGCAAGAACTTGTTGCTATTATAAGGTTTAAAGGGTAGGACTAACTTAATATTTCTGAAAAAGTGTTAGGCCAGATTCTTATGCGACATAAATAGATGTAGCTCCATTAAAGTCAATAAACCTACACCAACTTACACCATCTGAGAATCTGACCCATACTTCCTTAAGCAAGCCAATTATACTATAGAATAAGTTATTAAAATAAATGTTAGAAAAAGCAGAAAACAGGTCAGGGTGGCACCTTAAAGATTAACTTTAAGATTAAGGGACATAAGCATAACAAAAAATATATATGAACTATTATTTTGGATACTTAATCTAGATATATCCATTTCTAACATTTCTAAACACTTGGAAGAAAAAATGGTGATTAGGAACGGTCAGTATGGATTCACCAGGGGCAAGTCATGCCTGACCAACTTGATTGCCTTCTGTGATGAAATGACTGGTTCTGTGGGTGCAGAGAGACCAGTGGATGTGGTAAGGCTTTTGCTATGGTATTCCACATCATTTCCCCAGCAGCTCCATGTCCTCGGCGAGATAGGCAGCCACCAAGGCCTGAGTGCTACCTGCCTGATGGTGTGAAGTTCTACCAAGTCTCCACATCCTACATGGTTTTGTGTTGCAGGATGTTCAGCTCTGCTTGTTTGTCCCACAGCATCTTGCCCAGCTTGATGCTCTGGTGGAAGTAGCCTGCCACCTTCCTGCATTTTTAAATGAACTTGCTGGTGATGCTGGTGCTGTCACCAGCAGCCCTGTGCCCCTCCAAGGCATCCCTGACAATGAGGTGGAACTTGTGTGTCACACAGCAGATGCCAACAAAGTTGGCATCACAGACCACCTTGATCACATTGGCCTCATTGTCAGTGACCATGAACTTGCAGGTAAGGTGTAAGGCCACCTGCAGACCTGCCTTTCACAGCTCCTCCCTCAAGTACTCCCTGCATGCCTCATACAGGGAAGGTATC
>NW_005842603.1:88927-94622 GCF_000455745.1 Alligator sinensis
TTCCCTAAGTAAATGTTAGTCAAGAAAACAGAGGCATGCAACATTATTATAGGACAATCATATTTAAACCAGAAATATTAAAAAAAAAATCATAATGTGCTACATATGGTGTTTGGAGCACTGTGCTGGGAAGTCATACAGATGTGGGTTCAAATCCCTTTGCAAGAAGAATGCCTATAATTTGGGTCTTTACCTTCCTAACTCCTCATCTATTAGGACTAAAACATGAAAGGGTACTTTTCCTCCTCCTTTCCAGTCTAATACCTACTACTCATGTGTTTCTTCTTGCCTACATTTTTGGTCCCTAGATGCCAGTCCATGATGCTACAAGTGGTGTGCATGCATAGCTGCATACTTGCCCAGCCAGTGCATAGTCACGCTCAGTTTAAAGGCATAGTCAGCATATGATCAGTTTAAGTGTGCACAGTTATGTATCCCTACTGCTAATGAATATATTTGCTATCTGTATATAAATGGTACTTTTGGCACTTGCACAACTAAAAAATTGCCAAGTAGACCTGAAAAGGGAAAAAGAAGTCTACCCAAACATTTCAACTGGCATCTATCCTATCTCTTGGATGCCTTAAAAGTATTAAAAATCACATTAATACTGAAAGGCCTATACTTGCTTACTAACCTATGTGTTTCCCAAATATTTACATAATGTAGTACTATATTTTTAATGCACCTACATTAAACCATGGGTTAGTTTTTATAGTTAACCAGCATTACAAAATATTACTGAAAAACTCACAAGCACATAGGTAAGTAAGTTATCAAGAAGATTTAATTCTCATGTAGCATTCTTCAATTTGGCAACCCTGTTGTGACTGCATCCTGGCTTTTCACAAACAGTATTGATTTTCCTGAAACTACATTTTTCAGTAAACAAACAATTCACTCATAAAACAAATTGTCCAATGTCCATATTGTAGGATGTGCTTGAAAGGTAGTTGAGTGATGGTTCATAGACCCTGATGGTCTCTTAGGCTAGGGACAGACATTCAAAAAGCCTGAACCTGAGTTGATTTCATCTTTGCAGGCTAAGATAAATCAGTTTGTAACTGATCAGACATCCTCTTTGGACTGAAAAAAATGTAGGTACATGTCTGCAGTGGCTCAGGCTAGAAGCCAGGGGGCACTACAGCAGCCCTCCCTTCACTTGAGTAGTGCTGAGCTGAAGGGGGTGTGGCCAGGCCCTGGCAAGACACTATGATTAGGGAGGGGATCCCTCCCTCCTAAGCAGCCCAGCAGGGAATGTTTATCACCCCTAACTCAATGGTTATCCACCCATTAAGAAAACAAAGTCTCCCTCCATTAGTTCAAGCTCTTCTTAAACAGCTTTTCCAAGGAAGGACATTACCAGCTTCCTGTTGATTAGCTCCAGAAAGCCTGTCTGCCTTTGTCATCTCCCACAGCAGGAACTGTAGCCAGCATGTGGTCTGCTAGCTAATGCTGAGTGGTGTCTGTGTAAAGCAAAGGGGAAGGGGGAATAATCCCTGCTTAGCAAGGAGAAGCCAGGCAGATGCCTGCAGTCTCTGATGGAGCTGCAGCCAGGAAGCAGAGGGGAGGGGGCAATCCTGCTGTGGAGCAGAGAGCCCCACCTAGTCCAGAGAGCATGCCGGGATGCTGGGGGGAGTCTGGTTTATCGTAAGCCAGCAAGGGTTCTGGGACAGTTATTGCATAAACTGGTTTGAGTCAAATCAGTTAAGTCTGATACTACATTCAACCAGGTTTATCTCAGACCAGTTTCAGCCATTTTCAAACTGGTTTATGTGCACTGAACATCTGCTCTGTTACAGGTTTAAATGAGTTTCTTAAACCGGTTTATGTATAATGTCTGTCCCTAGCCTTAATGAATGAACCATCACAGAGTAAAATGTTTAAATCAACATAAAAGCAGCACTATAAGGAAACAGCTTGGGTACTTAGCCAGAATAACATAGAAAAGTAGGTCAAATATTTTATTTTAAAGGTAGGGGAGTAGGGTTGAATATTTTCTGCAACTAGTTTTCCACTGCCCCATGCAAGAGCAAACCACTAGAGAGAGAAAAATTCAGGACTACTGATTATTTTGCAGAGATGTTTACTTCTCTCTCACTTTTTCTCTCTGTCTGTTTCTCTCTCTTTAAAAAAATAATAATGAAGTGCCTGTGACTAAGTAATTCCTTTCTTAAACCCATATTCCTTGCCTGACTATTCTGTTATCTGCTAGAAGGAGTAATCAAGTTCACAATACACTTTAGAGATCTGACCTGACCTACACCCATCCCATTTAAGAGCACAGGCATCCAGCATTTGGATTTACTGACCACAGTGAAGTATCTGTTCTTTGAAGACAACTTTAATTATCTGTGTCACTGTTGATGTATTGTACTATTTCACATTGTTTTACAGTGAAGATTGAGACATTGTTCATGCTTCTTCCACCTGGCTCTGCTTCACATAGCACCCAATCTAACTTTCCCATGAGAAAAACAATTTGCAATGTGTAAGTATGTCCAATATGACATACCTGGACATGTCTTTCTGTGATGTTACACAAGGTGATAGCATAAATCTACTAGAAAATCGTGATTAAACCCATACATTGATATCATTCATCTTACCCTGCTTGCAACCCGTACCTTCTGTGTTAATAGCGCAGCCATTTCTGGACTGCAGACTTACTATGCCCAGAAGCAGTGCCTCAAAATATACTATGTTGTTCTTATACACTATCCCTCCTGAAAGGAAATAATATAAATGCATCGACATGGTGTCAGGGACAAGTTTGTTGACATTGTCACTTGGCAGTACTAATTAGCCCACCCACAGGGTCACATAAATGTTTCTGGAGACTTGAACCAATGTTGGGCAATTTTTTTGTGAGCATATAGTTTTTTCACTGGAAATGGATACTTCTGTGAAGTACAGCATGTTTGAAGGCAACGAGGATTACAATCTGTGCATGACCTCTTTGTCAGGGGTTGAACAACCCCTGCCAGTACCAGTGAAAATTGAAAATTTCAGGCATGATTAGCCAGACACACTTACTTCAGAACATTTAATGAGGGGAAGTGGTGAAATTGATTTACCCACTCTCAGAAGAGGATGGATAAACAGGGAGGGAGATAATAGGAAATCATAAGCAAAAAGGCAAGATTCTTATAGGAAAGATTTGGCCTATATTATAGGCTGTTCTTCTAGAATTCTTTCTACTCACAGGCCCATCCATCCCAGTATTTATGGCACAGGGGTCATTGGTGTGACTTTCTCTGAGTATAAACAAATGAACATTTCAGCTACTTTAAAAGGGAAGGGGGAGCTGCAGTTGAAGAGTGCATATCAGCTTTTATAGACTTTATCTAAGTAGTATGTCTGCAATACTGTTAAACCCCACTAACTTTGACATTGAAAGAAACAGGGTTAAAGTTGCATTTTTGCTAGACTGTTTGCCACATTGTCTATATCCCGTATCAGCACCATTTTAAAATAATGCTTAATTAAACTGGCCAAGTTTTCAGCTGGTCCTCAGCAGTTCCACTTATTTGAAAGATACTATGTGAATTTATGCAAGCTAAGGTCTTCACTATACTGAAAAAACAACAAGAAGAAATGCATATTTTGGATGGTTACTACTAGTGCTGTAATGGAACGCATAATATAAATGAGGTCTTCATATCTCATTTTATTATTAATGGAAGACGGTAATAAATACTTATACAAATCCATGTTGGGTATAGATTTGAATCTTAAATAAAACATAGATTATGGATGTATTCTTCTTTCAATGCATGTATTTCTTATCAATATTAATAGCCTATATAAATCAAACACACACTGAGAGGATAATTCACCCTTAAAATGTACTATTCCTATTATAATATTTGTCAATAAGATAGATTAATATTGTGCCACTGCTTTTGCCAACTCATCAGGATTTTAACAATACACTATAAGAATACTAATGGCTCACACAGCATGTGCTATAAGTTATAATGGATCCCTATTACTTTGACCATTTTAATACGTTGCAAGTTTCAAAAACAGTTTCTATTTGACTACTTTCCTAGGAAGCAGAATTACTAAGCCTTCCATAACTTTAAAAAGGAAGTATTTAAAATGCCAGGGACTAGACCACATCACTTCATCTCATTCATATATAATCAGCTAGTGCTTATTTTTCCTTAATGTCTCTCACATAGATGCTCACTTTCTAAATATATTGCATAAAGAGAAAAATACAGAACACCTGTTGTTTATTCAGATAAATAATTCCATATTCGCGAGAACCACCTCTGTTCTGTAATCAATCACATTTCACCAAGCCCTGAAAATAAAAATCCAATATTAAACACTCTTATTTGGAAGGATTCAGAAAACAACAATGTCATTTTAGTAGAAACATCCTACTTGGTTCTTTATTAAAATGAAGACTTCTTAAATTCACTTCCATTTATCTGTGTGTGTTTTAAAAAAGCATCTGCCCATCATGTCTGCTAAGGAAGATAACAAGTCTGAACTACTCTGTAACAGTATCAAGAGATCTCAAGAGCTGACAGAAAGTTTTGTTAGAGACTCACCCAGACTAGATTTAAATTAGGAAAAAAATGTAATCCTAGCCTGCAGCTACCAATCTAGTGATCAGTTATGTTTAAAATAAACAAGATAGGGCGCTTTTCGGATAAAGACAAAGATGCAGAAAATAAGAAACTTGTACTTCTTCTAGACTATCCTAGCAAGAACTTGTTGCTATTATAAGGTTTAAAGGGTAGGACTAACTTAATATTTCTGAAAAAGTGTTAGGCCAGATTCTTATGCGACATAAATAGATGTAGCTCCATTAAAGTCAATAAACCTACACCAACTTACACCATCTGAGAATCTGACCCATACTTCCTTAAGCAAGCCAATTATACTATAGAATAAGTTATTAAAATAAATGTTAGAAAAAGCAGAAAACAGGTCAGGGTGGCACCTTAAAGATTAACTTTAAGATTAAGGGACATAAGCATAACAAAAAATATATATGAACTATTATTTTGGATACTTAATCTAGATATATCCATTTCTAACATTTCTAAACACTTGGAAGAAAAAATGGTGATTAGGAACGGTCAGTATGGATTCACCAGGGGCAAGTCATGCCTGACCAACTTGATTGCCTTCTGTGATGAAATGACTGGTTCTGTGGGTGCAGAGAGACCAGTGGATGTGGTAAGGCTTTTGCTATGGTATTCCACATCATTTCCCCAGCAGCTCCATGTCCTCGGCGAGATAGGCAGCCACCAAGGCCTGAGTGCTACCTGCCTGATGGTGTGAAGTTCTACCAAGTCTCCACATCCTACATGGTTTTGTGTTGCAGGATGTTCAGCTCTGCTTGTTTGTCCCACAGCATCTTGCCCAGCTTGATGCTCTGGTGGAAGTAGCCTGCCACCTTCCTGCATTTTTAAATGAACTTGCTGGTGATGCTGGTGCTGTCACCAGCAGCCCTGTGCCCCTCCAAGGCATCCCTGACAATGAGGTGGAACTTGTGTGTCACACAGCAGATGCCAACAAAGTTGGCATCACAGACCACCTTGATCACATTGGCCTCATTGTCAGTGACCATGAACTTGCAGGTAAGGTGTAAGGCCACCTGCAGACCTGCCTTTCACAGCTCCTCCCTCAAGTACTCCCTGCATGCCTCATACAGGGAAGGTATCACCGTCCT
>NW_005842603.1:94679-110628 GCF_000455745.1 Alligator sinensis
GTGAAAAGTGCCATGTACCACCTGAACCCTGACCAATCAACTAAGGAGAAGGGCTGACCATCAACAGCAAGCATCTCCCCAGTGCTCTGGGTGATCTCTCAGCCTTGCAACATGCCTCCTTTTCTGTCTGCCTTTCCCCCACTGTTCCACCGTGGCCTGCCTATGCTTTGGGGAGATGAGGGCTTTAGAGCAAGAGGACGACTTCTTTTTAGGCATGCTCCCACTGGTGCCAGGCTGATGAGAAGCAAGACCAAGGGGGTGGTGCATGTGGTATGCATCAGCATCCCTATGGTGCTCATTTGTTTTGTTCCCTTGCCCCAGCTGGTTTTGGCTCAGCAGTGCAGGCAGATAGCATATGTGGGATCATCTGCCCGCTCAAAATGATCACAGACCAAACTACCCACTCACTGCTGGAATGCAGGTGCATGTGTGGATGCTGCAATTTCCCCCTTCTCAGCAGGCAGAGGCACACCAACAGGAGGAGCAGATCCAGCTGAGCTGCTTGCCTCCACCTCTACCTCAAACTCCTCCAAAGTGCCTTCTCGGGAAGGAGACCTGGCACTAGGGAAAACTTGAGGGGTGTGGAGCACAAACCCAGATGATTCCCCCTCCTCCCCCAGAATTTCTCTTTCTAGGGCAGTCAGATCCAGATCCAGCTCTAGCTCTTCCACTGGCACTGGAAGGCTCAGCATGGGAAGTGAAAGGGGGGACTGTCATGCTGGTGCTGCTGCTTGTTGTCATGGTGGTAGTGGGGACAGGTTATGGCTGATGCTCTTGGAGGTGATACAGACTCAGGCACAGGCAGTGGCACTGGCTCTGCTCCCCTCTCCTTGATGCCTGTAGAACTAATGGAAGCCTCATGCCTGTTTGTTCTAGCAAAGAGGCTGTGTCTCAATTTGAGGGCAGAGGGGGGACTTACAGCTCTCCCTCTACCCCCTCATTTGCCCCTCCCTGAAGGCTTGCCTGCCTATCCAGCATGTTTGATGGTGTGATTCATAGCGTCTTTCCTTGGTGAGCTGTAAAATCTGTCTTTTCTTCTGTAATGTTATCTGATTTTTAATATATGTAGTTATTAAGATAATGTATGTATGTGTATTTATGTAATCTATGTATGTTTGTATGTATGTATTTATGTAATAAATAAAATAAAAATATATAAATGTATGTCTGTGCTTTCCTATATAAATTCTATATTATAATATGTAATATAATTATGCTGTCCTTCCCTGCACAATAAATGGAATGCATACTGTGAGACAAAGCACAGATTTGAATAGAATCAAAACAGACTAAACAGAAAGAGGATTTTTGGAGAGGAATAAATTGGAAGGAATCAATCAATGAATATAATAATAAAATAAAAGGGTATAGAAAGAAAGCAAAAGGTATTACTGAATCCCACTTGCTAGGCTAGCAAGTAGGAAATGAATGGTAGTGTTTGTTGTCTAACGCTGCTGAGCTTCTGTAAGACAGCTCAGTAACTGACCCTAAGGCAGAAAGCAGCTCAGCTCAAAGAATGTTGCTTTTTATGCTGTTTTTCCATCCCTCCCCCAGAGCACTGAGATTGGAAGGGACCCCAGGGAAGGATCACAGTCACTGGCCAGCTACACAGTCAATATCAGAGCAGTCCTTCCCCCTTCTTCCCCCTCCCTCTCTTTACTTTCTGTTTCCCTGCAGGCAAGCCCAGCTTCAGCTTTGAAACTCGAAACGTTTCACAACTTTTGAAACTTTTCACCTGCCCTCATTTAATATCATGGCTGTTTTGAAGCTCTTTGTTTCATTTCAATTTCATTGTTTCAAGCTTGAAATTAATTGAAACAGCATTTAAATGAAACAGCAGGTGAAATTTTGCATAGCCCTATTGCTTATGTTAAATATTGATTCTCATGACCAGATCCTGGATGGCTATCTGACTGTTCAAGGAAGTCTGGAAATAGCTGGGCTTCCCTAAGAATTGCCTGTATACAGGAATCCATAGTTAGTGCAGAACTACTGTAGTTTTCTACCTACTTCAAATGCAATCCCTGGCAAGAAGAGATATTAGGAGCTTGAGGAATCATGCAGTGTTCAGCAATAATTCTCTTACAGGTTGACTGATCTCCTCCAAAGGGCTTTAAACTAGGTTCACCATGGGATGGGGAAGCAGAAGATAAGGAGAACCTAGGATCAGCGAGCCACGATCTATGCATTGGATCAGCCCAGGTAAGCACTAAAGTAAGAACTAAGGGGCCTGATAGACATCAGGAGGGGGGGGGGGTACCATAGGAACCCATTGGGGGCTTAAATGTCTCTACACTAATGCTAGGAGAATGGGGAACAAGCAGGAGGAACTTGCATTCCTGCTTGCAAGCAACAACTTTGACCTGGTTGCACTAACTGAAATCCGGTGGGACCCTATTCACGATTGGGCACTAGGCATTAAGGGTTACAGGTTGTATAGATGGGGTAGAGTGGGGAAAAAAGGTGTGGGGGGGTGTTGCTCTCTATGTTAAGGAACAATATACATCCTCTATAATCAAGATGAGAACAGAGGATGGCCAAATCGAGGTACCGTGGGTCAGGATGCAAAGGGGTTGGGGGGAAAGGGACTTGGTAGTGGGGTCTACTATAGACTGCCACACCAAGAGAATGACCTAGATCTGGAATTCTCCAGACAGCTCTCAGAGGCCAGATGGTTGAGAGATATGGTTGTCATGGGTGACCTGAACTACCCTTACATCTGCTGGGAGGAGCAGTCAGCCAAATTTTACCACTCACGTAGGTTCTTAACCTGCATACAGGACCTCCACCTAATGCAGGAGGTATATGATCTCACTAGGGGAAATGTCTTGCTGGACTTGGTGTTAGCTACAGGGGATGACTTGGTGGGGGATCTGCAGGTACAAAGTAACCTAGGGGATAGTGGCCATCAATTGATTGAATTCACTATCTGGCGAAGGGTGGGTAAACTAACAAGCAGGGCTGAAGTGCTAGACTTCATAGAGGCTAACTTCAGTGTGCTCAGGATATTAGTTAGTGAAGTGTTAAAGCTCAAGAGTATTGGTGAAATGGGGGTCCAGGAAGGGTGGTTCTTCTTCAAGGGAGCAATCCTATGGGCACAGAAGGAGACAATCCCATTGCACATAAAAGCAGGTAAAGGGGCCAAGATGCCCTCTTGGCTGAACAGGGAAGTCCAGGAAAGCCTAAAGGCAAAGAAAGAGGTATACAGCCTGTGGAAACAGGGGGTAACTACCAAGAAGAAGTATACCACCCCCTGGGTTACACTTGCAAGAAATCAGTTAGGAAGGCCAAGCAGGATTAGAATTTAGGATGGTGACAAAAATTAAGGACAACAAAAAGTCCTTCTTCAGGTATATAGGGAGCAAAAGGATAGAATGCAGGGTAGCATAGAACTCCTATAGGACAAACTAGGGCAATTGGTGATAGAGAGGGGGGACAAAGCTGAGCTCTTCAATGCATATTAGTATATATGTTCTTTGCATCTGTCCAGCCCACCAACTGTTAGTGCAGAGATAGTGAAGGGGCATTTGGAGGGGCTGGATGTGTTCAAATCAGTGGGCCCAGATAAACTTCATCCAAGGGTGCTGAAGGAATTGGCCAGTGGCATAGCAGAGCCACTGGCATGGCTGTTTGAGCACTCATGGTGCTCCGGTCAGTTCCCAGAGGACTGGACAAGGGACAATGTAGTCCCTATTTTCAAGAAGGGGAAGAGGGAGGAACCAGGAAATTATAGGCCAGTTAGTCTCATCTCTACCCTTGGGAAAACTCTGGAAAAAATCATTAAGGGTCACGTTTGTGGAAGCCCAACAGGGGAAATAATTCTGAAAGGAAATCAGCACGGATTCATTGCAGATAGATCCTGCCTGTCTAACCTTGTTCCTTTTTATGACGAGGTCACAAAATGCTTAGCTACAGGAGTCGAGGTAGATGTCATTTACCTAGAATTTAAGAAGGCCTGTGATATGGTATCTCATTTTGTTCTTGTAAATAAACTGACAGTCTTTGATGTAGATGATTACATGATCAGGTTACATGATCAGGTGGGTGGCAAAATGGCTTAGGGGGTGGCACCTAGAGAGTGGTGGTGGATGAGTCGATATTGACCTGGAAAGATGTGGACAGTGGAGTCCCAGAAGGCTCAGTCCTTGGACCAGTGCTAGTCAATGTCTTCATCAGTGACTTGTACAAGGGTGTGGAGAGTACCCTGTCCAAGTTTGCAGACGATAACAATTTATGAAGCAAAGTTAACACACCAGAAGGTAGAGAATGGATCCAAGTATATCTGGACAGGTTGGAAAAATGGGCAGAACGAAACAGGATGCAGTTCAACAAAGACAAATGCAAAGTACTGCACCTGGGCAACAAGAACCACCAACACACTTACAGGCCAGGGGATGACCTTTTCAGCACCACAGCAGTGGAAAGGGATCTTGGAGTCATACTTAACTCCAAGATGAACACGAATCATCAATGTGATGAAGTGATCAACAAGGCAAACTGCACTTCTATCATGCATTAGCAGATGCATGATGAACCGGTCCAGGGAGGCTATGCTTCCTCTCTATGCGGCACTGGTCAGGCCACAGTTGGAGTAGTGCATCCAGTTTTGGGCACCGCACTTCAAGAGAGATGTGAAGAATCTTGAGAGGGTCCAGAGGAGGGCCACTCATATGGTCAGAGGCCTGCAGGCAAGGCCCTACCAGAAGAGAAGGCTAGGAGGTGATCTTGTGGCTGCCTAGAAATTCATCAGGGTAGGGCAGCAGGTAATAGGAGATGCTCTATTTACTAGGGCACTCCTTGGAGTAACTAGGAACAATGACCACAAACTGACGGAGAGTAGATTTAGGTTGGAAATTAGAAAAAACATCTTCACAGTAAGGGTTGCCAGAACCTGGAATAGGCTTCCAAGTGAGGTGGTGCTCTCCCCTACCCTGAGGGTCTTCAAGAGGAGATTGGGCAAGCACCTAGCTGGGGTTGTCTGACCCCAGTGCTCTTTTCTGCCCAGGGCAGGGGGATGGACTCGATGACCTACTGAAGTCCCTTCCAACCCTAACATCTATGAATCTATGAATAAACAAATGGACTGTAGTAGTGAGGACTATTTCTATATGTTTTTTATAAAAATATATGTAATCCCACCCACCAGCCCCAACTGAAAATTCTCGCAAATTTAAAAACATACACACACATTCCATAAGAGGGGACATTAGGGAAAGGAATCTTAAAGAATGTCCTCCTTTCGGAAATAACTTCAACACCTGTATTAGAGGGCTTATTTTTTAGAGTGTACCTTCCAATTCAATTGTTAAGAGCTGATAGAATTAATAGGATATGATCTAGAGAAAAAAACAAACAACTTCCAACTGTTCTTGATTCTGGTCTTAGCACATCTGGTTGCTCCTTCCAAATGTTTTTCTATTGAAGTACCCTCTGATGGTGGCTGCTCCCAGAACACAGTGTGATGGACTACTGATTTTATTGGATTAATTCTGTGTTAACAGTATTCACATTGTTATAATATTGTGTGACTCAGTTTACTTCTTTAGCTAGTTTACTTCTGTGTACAGAGAATGAAGGATTAAATGGCAGGGATGACTACATGCAGGACAAGACAATTTGAATTTTAGCATTAACATAGTTTTGAATGGCTTTCTTGATACATCAAGAAAAATGTATTTGATTTGGATTTGGACTCAACCCAATTCAGGGGACAGTGATTTGATTCAGATCACTGTCCAAATTTGATTCAACTGAATCCAAATCGGAAGATTCAATTCTGATCCAGAGAATCAGTTATTCAGCCAGAGACACAGCTTTATATCTTTTTTATACATATCTCAAGGTACCAGGTGCGGCTCGTGAATGCTGAGATGGTGGGGCGGATGGAGTGTCCCGCAGGAGTGCAGGGCCTCCCCCCCCGCATGTTCAGCAGTGGATCCCCCATGCCCCTCCCTGGCACAGTGATTGACCACAGGGGGACCTGGGTGCCCCCCCGCCCCACATCCAGGAGGCACCAGTTGCCAAGGCAGGGGGTGGGGGGATTCCCCACACACTCCACGGTGGACCCGGACATGGACCAGAAGTGCTTCCGGTCTACTTCTGGGTCCACTGCTGAGCACACTGGGGACCTCCCCACGCTCCCATGGGGCACTTCATCTGCTCCACCATCTCAGAGTTCATGAGCCACCTGGTACCTTGAGGTATGTAGAAAAAACATATAAAGCTGTGTCTGTCTGAATCATCCGATCTCTTTTAATCTCTCCAAATCAAATCGGATGCTTCCGATTCAATTCAGAGAGATTAATGGGTCTCCCAATTCAATTCAGATTTGGAGATTCAGCTGCTGAATCAGGCCAAATCTCCTCTGAGTCAAGCTAATGACCGAAGCTTTGCACGGCCCTCATATACGTGACAACTGGAGAGCAGGCTGGAAACAAGTAGTCTGGCAGCTACTGGCCAGAAGAGTCTGAGGACTAAAACAAGTAGATTATCTCTAGAGAGATATATAGAGACTGACAAGGGAAGAGCTAAGACTAGGATAGACTGTGGATGCAGGGACTATTTAACCTCTTTAGAGCGGACTCTGGCTGGTTGGTCCTTGCCTTTGCTAAAGAAACTGTCTTCTGTGCTGCTCAGAATGTAGCTTGCACTGGATCAGCCCAAGAGAATGTGAAATCCCTCTCCAGCAGAACTGGATGCTCACTCCTGGAGTCAGGACACAGAGAAGAGGGGAGTTGAGATGCCAAAAGGCTGGGGACTCAGAGTGAGTAAGAGGTCAGGTTCCTCACTTGTTCTAGAAGCCAACCCTGGGCTAGCTTCAAGGGGCACTTCCAGGGCCCATACAAAGCCACAGCAGTCCCAAGCACCCACCACATGGAGGATACTCCATGATACAAGAAACAGTGGACATAGGAGTAGGCTTTATGAAAAATATATAAAAGACTAAATAATTGGCAGAGTATATCTCCTGCAACCTATGTCTAACCAAGCTAGCTTGTCCAGGAGAATAATGAAGATGGTAACAGCTAAGTTCCTACTTTCACTCGCATAGGGTTACAAAACCACATTAAGGAACCTCACCTGAGCCAGACTTGAGAACTAAATATCTGATCTATGGAGGTGACTGATGAATAACCGATGAATGGAGATATATTCCTAAAATTAGCTGTCTGAAAAAAGAGTTCCTTAGTTACATACAAATTGAGCTGATTAACATTCTAAGCTGTGTAAAATAAAACCCTAGCACACTTGCATCTGCTTTGTTCATTCTGATGGTATAAAAAGATTGTATCTACCCTCTTTATTGTTCATGTAGAAAACAAACAATGAAATCTCCACAGAAGGCTACAAACACTGATAATTTCCTTAATAAACTTGATTAATACTTTCGTCAAACATTATGTAAGTAGCTATTTCTCATCTAAATAACTGATTGCATAATTAATTTAAAATGTTCCAGCCAGTCACTGTATTCTTAAGTATTGATATATTAAAAGCATTTCCACAAGAGATTCCATCTCAGAAAATATATTGTGATTCCTCTCTCTCTGGGTGGATAGAGAACAGGGAAGATTTATTTTTTTAATATCTTCAATTTACAGTATAAACAAAGATCATTACAAATCAATGGGATTCTAAATATTGCTTCAGTAGATTCTGGGTCAGACTTTTTAAGTAAGAAAACATTGATATAAAAAGGTTTGCCATTATCCCTTGAAATATGCTTATCATTTTGTGGCATATAAAGAAACATTATACAAAAGAAAATGCTTGCTACTGAGACACAACTTACTTCAAATGAATAAAAGAAGTAAAAAAATAGAATCCCTGCAGATTATAAATTGGAGATGGTTGGGTCAACAGGACCATGGATATTCCATTTTTCTTAGCAGGGCTACCAAGAAGCTTACAAGCTTTTCACATAACCCACACATTTAATGAGCACTGCAGCCTTAATTTTGTTCTACATAAATTTCTAAAGTCTTGAAAATGGCCCAATTCTGTTCTCAGTTATATTGGCATAGCTGGGATAAAAATCTGGCCTAGCAATGTACAAATATGAGTATGAAAACATTGCCAGCCATTGATCCATTAGTGTCAGCCTTGTAAATATATTAAGCAAGTATTAATTTAATACTTCAGTAATTTTACCATCCTCTGCCATCTCATCTCCCATTTCATCCTCCTGAGTTCTAATTTCCTCCCTGATTAAACTTTTGCTTTGATAGTAATGAAAAAAGCTTTTGAGTTATGGTTTCCATCTCACTCCATAATCATTTCAACTCTTCCTTTTTCCTATTTAATGTTCTCCTAGATCATGTCATCAGTCTGCTTCCAATTCTTAATCATGTTTACTTTCTGTTTAGAAGTTGACATGAATAGCTTTTTCAGATCTATATTCTGTTTTATATATTATACATATAAATATATGTTCTACTAAGTTTTTATATTTCTAGTCCCTCTATCTGTGCATAGAGTATATAGACATGTATTATATAAATCAAAAAAGGTGTACACATACTATATATTGCTATATATATGTACATAAAATACTATTTGCAAAGAGTAGCAAAAATATCAAGATTTTTTTTCTGTTCTTTGCATAGCCATAATAATGAAATCCAATTTTTGCTTCAACTCCTCTGTTATAAATCAACAATATACAATAAACATAAAAAATATACAAACAATTATTTTGGATGACAAATGTAAGGCTTGATTATTTTTTAAATAACCCACTAACACCACTTGACCAATGTAAAGAGATCTTATTGTAAGTATATAAATGTCAACTGGTTAGCATTGAAAAAGGGATTAAATATTTGGGCACCTTTACACATGCTCCAGGGGTGAGGGAGCAGCACTTTAATTAGGGTGGCTACAAAAGCAATTCTAATTAAAGAACTGCCGTGTCTCATGTATTATTGTCCCTGCACTTAAAAATGGTGGTGGTGGCGGCACTTAAATAAAAGCTAGTTTGACGAGCTTTAGTTCAAGTGCCCCCACTGCCATTTTTAAGTACAGGGACACTGATACACGAAATGCAGGAGGCTGTTGGAGCATAGTAATTGTTCCACTCCAGCAGACTCAATTGAATTCCAGTGCTTCAAAGCAGACTCTGTGCTCGTGTATAGGCACCCTTTTTTTCTATTCAGCCAGGTTATGGTACGGTGAAGAATAGTTCAACAAAGTGAATCTTAATTACTTACAGTCCCTTATGCATCTGTTTAACTGCTCTTAAAAATCCTAAGAATTTCAAACAGGGTATCCAGAATTTAATAGTCAGTTATTGTGATAGCCAGAACCAAAGGGGTTAATGATCAACTCATAGCAAAAAAAAAGATCTGCTTTTTGAAAGTATCTGGTAAAGGCATATAATAAATATTGGCTAGGACAAAGCCTGCAAAACTGTTTCCCGCAGACATATTCTGTCTGTCCGAAGCATAACTGTAATGTTATATTTAACTGTTTGTACCAATCATAAGACTAACATGAGTCCCCAAAACTGAAACTAAAAAACAAAACTGCAAACTTAGCTGATTTAATAATTTTTGCTTAAAGGTCAGTAAGATTGACAAACCTAACCACAAGGTTTAATTAACGTATTTCAAAAAATTCCAAGTAGGTTGAACTTAGGCGGGGAAAAATGCTAATCTCAGATCCCAAAGTGATGTGGTGTGATTTGCTTATTGGGTAAACCCAAGTTAAGGCAGTAACCTATTATAATAATGTCTAACACCCTTTTAACCACATAGGGTAACAGCTGTAAGGTAAGATTGTGAGTGGCTCTAAAGCCAATAGATAAGCATTGGATAGGATATAAAGGAACACGCACATCAGGTGACCAGTAGGAAGGACGGAACAGAATGGTCATTACTGTTCCAAGCCCGGACTCCAGACTCCTAGTGTGAGCGAGGACCATATCCTGACTGAGGGATCTTCCCCAGTGCTCCCTCCAACAGTGTGGATCAGGGATGCCTGACTTTGCTGGATCAACTTGACATTTACCTGGCACCGAGGGACTATCGATAAGTTACTAACCAAGTGGGAACTCTTTGTTAATCTGTCTGTCTGTTTTTATTGTCGTGGTAAACACACACAGCAAACTTTAGGTCGGGTCAGCAGAAGTTTGGTTTATTAGAGAATGCATTCTGGACAGACTCATACACAATTGGAGAATTGTGAAGAGGTCTGACCCCATACAACAGGTGAGGCGAGTTTATATAGAAAATATGACATCATAAGCATAGCTACGATATAACTAATCAGCATTTGCCATGACTTTGTTAGTAATGTGCATGTCTTCAATTTATCTTTGTTAGCAGATTTTAAGGGTCTTCTGACTTGTAACCTTAGGGGTCACTTTCCTTTTGGGGATGACTTAGCAGGCTGATTTGTGGTTACTTTTGTGCTAAGCTTTTGTTTTTTACTAGACTAGAACAGGATGGTCCCAGTCTTGTGTTAGTCTTGTGGTTTTAGGTCATGTCCTTTGACTTCCCCATAGCCTAAGCTCATTTTTTGCACCTTTACACATAATGGAGATTCAACTCCAATTTTCCCTTCTTCCACATTATTATCACTGTCAATTTTTAACTTTTATTGTTATATTGTCTGTTTATTAGTTTAACATTTTTATTAACTGTTATATGTGTAAACTATATTTTGCTGCTTAAATATATTTTTGTTGCTATTTTGTTGCTATAATTAAAATTTATCTTTACTGTTATAAGTGAAACTTGTCTTTGCTTCACTCCCAACTCCACCTCCTCTATCCTGAACCATAGAGCCCAGTGGCTGATACAGTTGCAGCACCCAGTCAGCCTGCAAGTAAATTGATACACTTACAGTGCCCAGCTGGCCTGTGACAAGTTACGAAGATATATCCAAGATGGAATACATAAGACAGCAAAAAAGTGAACTCTTTATTTCAAACAAGTGATATGATGAATCTGTGACTTCTATACTTTACTATCTAACTATTTATCACTACATATGTTCAATAAATATTGTATAAAATAGTCAAATCTATGGACTTCCATAAAGTTTGTTCAATGTGTTTAGTTGCTATGCATCATCACTTTTGTCATGGGTTGTGGTCAGCACATGAAATAAAAATCTGCTCTGATTGAAGTCTATAGAAAAATTCAAGTAACTTATCTGGGACCAATTCATTTTGTATGCCATCCATATAAGTGATCACAAGTGTAAAGACTACAATCAGTTCCCCCTGTAGTATTGGTCACGGGTTTTGTGTGCTCTTGCCTGTGAAAGAAAGAGCTACATATTCCTATATCCATTGTTCACTATATTAGTGCTAAGGCCATCATCTAGAATATTGAGAATACAATCCTTGTCCTGGTGCTTTGGTATTGTCAGCATCTGTGTCAGAAACATTTGATCAGGATAGATTGATCTAAATCAAATTGATTTTAATCCTGGATTTAATGATTTAAATCAGTGAGGCAAGACCCTGATTTAAATAATTGCCTTTTATCAACCTTTCTATTGTATTTTTTTTAAAGGTGTACCATCATTAGTTGATATATCAATTAAAACATGTTTATTTATAATGAAGCAGTTTTTACAGTAGATTTGGTACACATGTTTCCTAGGCATACAAACTAGAAGTATTCATTTAAAAAATATATAGCTCAACATATTTGGATTTGTAAAAATCTTACACTTTAATGCTATACAGTAAAAGCTCTGTTATCCAGCATCCCCTGGGAATGGGGGGATGATGGTTAATCAAATATTCCAGTTAATCAAATGTGCACCATCTGGTGCACTCCCTGGCATCAGTGTGTTGGGGGACAGGGAGGAGGGCCCTGCGCAGGCTGAATTGCCCCATGCAGGCTGCTTTGCCCTGGGACGTGGACCAAAGAAGTGGCAAAGAAAAACTCTGCTCCCAGCGGCGAAATCCAGAAGTGGTACTTCCGGTTTCGCTTTTGCTGCTTCCCTCGGATGCCGGTTAATAGAGTTTTCTGGCTAATAAAGTGCTGGTTAACACAGCTTTTGCTGTATAATGTTTATATATAGCTATATATAGTTTGTATATATATAAAACTTATTCACTAGATGATCAACTTCTTGTTCATACTTGCATCAAGCTCCATTAAAATAGCAACTTGAATGAAATTAAACATACAAAACTAGCACTCCACATTTATTAACCAAACCTTACTAAAACTTAATTTATTAAACAAAACAAAACTTCCTACTTGCCTAATTCTCTTTCGAATGAGACAATCATTTTTCACCTAGCCTATTTTGAAAACATTTACCCCCTTTCTTTCATATTTTTAGAACTCAACTCTCCTCCTCCTCCCTCTTCTTATTCATAGATTGGAAAAGAAAAACATATTTTCCTGATCTTTCAACCCCCAATAGATTTCTCAGCTTTGAATGAACTAGTCCAAATGAAGAAAATATTCTTTCAGCACCTGCAGAAGAGGATACTGCTGGTAAAAGCTGACTTAGCACTTCAACAGACTCTAGTTCCAGGTGCTTTATTCATGATTTCCACCAGTTCAGTGGTGTGACTTTCTTTAAAACATTCTCAGCAAATATGTATTGCTTGAATGGTTCACCTCTAGCCCTGCATTTTATTATGGTTGGCATGATCGATGGGTGATTAGTAGGTGATTAGCTGCTACTGCCCATGCTGTAGCAGCATTTTCTTCCACTGTTAGTCTTCTACCCTAGTATTTTGTGTTAAGCATCTTGTCAAGAAAATGAATTCAAGTTCTTGATCCATCCACTTCTTTACTGCCTATAATTTAACTTGCTGTTGGGTATTTCTTGCTTTAACATTTCTTGAAGTTCTTTCCAACTTTCAGTAGCATCCACAAAAATTTCAAGAGCAATCTTTCTATAGTTTTCCAAGGCTATGGGAATAGGTTTGAGTGCATTTAGCTTATCTTCTATATTTCTCTTTAGTTCAATGTTGACTGCTCTAGCTGTCTAGCTGACTACTCTATTTCCATGTTGCTGGGTTTTTGGTTGTAGGCATGTTGGTCTAAGGACATAGGTAAGGTTCTTTGGGTAGATGTGATATGTTTTATTAGACCAATTGAGTAGTTGGAAAAAAGTTTTTAGCAAGCTTTTGGGTGCAGTCACCCTTCTTCAGGCATAGGGAGTCTCTGACCAGCAGACACTTGGTACATGGCTCCTCTCTTTCCCACTGGTACGGGATTTAAAAAAAAAAAAATTCTCAAATAAGGTCTTTCTGCAACCAGCAGACAGTCATAAGACTTTTTCGTTCAGTTCCCACATGTTGAAATCAAGAATAGTCTACGCTCCAGACTAGTCTTTGTTTTTCCTGCACTGTCTTGAGCCCAGCATTGGCCCTTTATGTTGCACGCACTTCTCACTCTGCTCCCTCTCCTTTCTCAACACAAAAAAATAACAACAAATCAAAAATATTTCTCCCTGTGACATAACCAACTTCACCCTCCCTATCTCCCCCCAAAAAAGCAATTTTCTCCCCTAACAATCTATGGCTAGGTACAGACATTACTCTTATGTGATAAGCATGCAAAAAACACTCTACAGCTGTAACCAAATAGACATTCACGGCACATAGAGAGCTTTAAAAATGGCAGATCCCTTCGATGGTTGTGGTATCAGACTAAAGTGCTTTAGGTTAGAGCATTTTATTGAATATCTGTACACAGATCATCATGAATCAAGGTAGGTTGCATTCTACCAGCATTCCAGGGGTCCTTTGCTGGGATGCTTGCTAACTTCATCCACAATAAGCCTTTAACCCCAGAGATTTTAGTAGAGGCTCACTGACTGAGCATATTATTTTATTTAACTTATTTTAATAGATTATACTAAATGTATACCTCAGTCTATGCTGTATTAAATTCAAATGTAATTTTAATTTGGTCAATTTGTAAAAGGAAAACTTAATTATAATTTTAATTAAAAAATAAAAGAATTCCAATTTTTGTGTTAAGAAATCATTACTTTTTATCCACTCTGCATTTAATTAGTGCATTTATAATGTAATTTAAAATCCAGGAATATATTAAATATGCCAATCTCCAGAATTTTTCTCAACTGTGTTTGTATACATCTGCATCTCTTGCAGACCTTCTGTTTCTGTAAGGATGGATGGGCTGCAGGTTGTTTCAACAACATTTGAGCTAGGAACAGATGTTTCATTTGTCCTGGGACAAATTATGCCGGTGCCTGTCCCAAACAGAGAAGTCCCAGGATTAGCATACATATACACTGCCCTTCCAAGCAGAGTTTAGTAAGTGGCTGAATGCAACGATGGTTTTCTGCCACTGATTTAATGATGCAGTCTTGAGACAAACATTCAGATGCACTATACAATATCCCAGGACAAATTGTTAGCACTTCTTATCCCATTAACCTTTTCAGGGTTTTTCCCAGAATAACATCTGAATGATTGCACTTTGTCCTGGGATAAAATGGTTTCCCCAGGGACAAAAGTGATGTCTATTTGTAGCTTCAGAGATGGTATGCAATTTAACTCATAGACATACATGTTTGTGTATAAAGTGATCTCAAAGCAACATTTCTAGCCTTTGATATCTAGAACTGTTTAATTTCTTAAGTGCTTCTCACATACTTCAGACTGTAAAACAAGAGAAAGTATCATTGTACAGATCTACTGAAGATGCAAGAGAATGGCAAAGGACATTGCTTCCTGAGGAATGCTTTCTAGCAAGACTAAGATTTCTGCTCTGTCCTAATATTTTAATGCTACTCCTCTCAGAAGACTGTTTCTATTTAATTAAAAAAAAAACAAAACAACAAACCCTACGTGCATATAAAAGACTCACTAAATCAAAACTAACATTTGTATTCAAATATTATTTTATTCATGCTAAATTGTATTTTTTGTTTACCTTCTGCCTTAAATTTAGTTAATTAGGATTATGTAAACAGGATTAGTCAAATGTACTCCTAATATTTACTTTAACAGGCATACATGACATCTATTTGTGGGCCAAAGAGACTGGTTTTCTTTTATGCCATTTAAATAGATTAAAGGGGAAAGTGGATTTGGGAAAGAACGTAGGATTTCAAATCAAAGTGCATCATTGTAGAAACCTGCTAATATAAAAATTGGGATCAGGAAAGTGGGAATCTTTTTGGTAGCATAAGGTCTGAAAATATCACATACTACTTAAGGCATATTTTGTCAGCCATATTATGATAAAGTGCATTGTTTGAGATGACCCATTTCCCCAGGTCATCATAGGCAAAGCATGTGGCATTACTTAGCAAGAGTAAGACAGATACAGAATCTAGTCCTCCCAGAGTAGACCGTTTTGTTGTAATGAAACAGAAGATCATTTAAAAAGTGAAATACAGAGCTAATTTAACTAAGTGAGTTTTAAATTGGTGAAGTCACCATTAGAATTGCTGGAATAGAGTACCTGGAACAAATTTTATTCCTAGCTCAGCATGACATAACTTCATGTATCAAATGGAGATCAATAATGATGGTACAGCTTGGCATTACTGCAGTTCTGGGCAATCTTGATGTTGATAATTAGAATAAGGGAAACAGGAAACTGGCTGTTTTATTTCCTCAGGGTGGAAAGTAGGTCACTGGATGTTCAAACCAATGCCAATCTTTTTTTTAATAGACAGATTAGGACAGATAGGGCTCATGAGATCAGAGCCATTATTGGATATGCTTTAAAGCAATGGGACTGCTTATTCCATTCCATTTTCTTTTCCTTACTCAGTCAATGGGTAAAATATGAGGGTGTTTTCTGCATCTTTTCTATTCTTATGCATAGAAATTGTTCCTCTTAAGAGCTTACCCTGCTCTTATTACAATTTATTAATTATTTCCCTTTTATTTGTAAGGCAGATTTCATCCTCAGTATATCTACAAAACTCCCTCTAATGGGATCTCCCTGTCTGTGAGGAACTTTTAAAATGTGTGGGGAGGAACGGG
>NW_005842603.1:110666-116680 GCF_000455745.1 Alligator sinensis
ATATTTGAAAAGGGGGGGGGGGGGGGGGGGGGGGGGGGGGGGGAGTAAAGGAAAGACTATCCACCTTCAGTCGGTCTCCAGAATTCCCAATGATGGGCAATTTCTGTCTCAAATCAGCATAAAGCAAAAAAAAAGGGTGGGGGGGAAGCTTATTGTATCTATTTGATGCTTTGATTTTGTGCTTTGATTGCAGTACACTGACTACAAATTTAATAAGTTAATAAAACTTATGAGTATACAGTGTATCAAAATGTATTCAGTTTGCATGCTTTTTTACTGGAAATTATGCTAGCTAATAGACTACCATCTTTTTATCATTTTATAATTTTTAACCTGTAATTTTCACATACTTACAAGTACTTCTGTATTTATTAATTCATTAGACAATTATCTTTGAAATTTTGTCTATTTTTAAACATAAAATAATTTTAACATCCTTTTTTTTTTTTAATTCACAAAGGCATGAAACTTGATCTGGCACTGGGAACACAATTAAATATAAATTCATTGATCTGAAACAGGCAATCACTACTACATATATCTTAGATGCCATGTCAAATCCTGAAAAGAGCTTTTGGTAAACATAGTTCAAAAATAATCTCTTAGATTTGTGACAAATTAAACCACCATTTGTTTTCTCACAAGACAGATTACCTATAGAGCAGTCACAAGTACAAGCATATGAAATTAATATAAATTGTGGTGCCTCTTGCACTGATCAGTATCCAATAGAATTAATTAATATGAATCACCTAACACAGCTGCTGATATATAATAATTGGAATGGTCACTTTAGCTCACAATTTATACCTTAGAAACCACATTATCGTGGCCAAAGGGAAAGTTCAAAGTGGTATTTTACATGTAATGATTCAGAAAGGCAAGTCCTGCCACACTAATTAATTGACCTTGTAATCTGTGCAGTTTATCATAGTTGTGGGGTTTGTGACCTTTTTTGCCTCCCTTCTTTCTCTTGATTGCAATACCTCCGGTGTTTGCCACTTGGCCTGATCTGCTACAAGGAAGTTCACCCTTCTTTCATGCTTTCAGTCCTGGTTCTACATACATGAGGACTAGTACACCAAGGGTGGCATTCTAACCACAGGTTGGGTTGGCATCATCCAGACCAATGATTCTTGACCTTGTCAGGGTCACAGTACCCCACCTCCATTTCTTTTTGAATGTGACAGCAGCCCTGGCTGAAACACAGTTGGTGTTGCCTCAGTGCTTATCTCAGTCTTCTCAGCTGGGTTCTGCTGCCTCCAAATGAAACTGCCCCACATGCCTGCTGCACAACCAGTCCAGAAAGGGCTGTGCCACATGTGAGTGTCCTCCTGTAACTGGGCTCTCTAATCAGCCTAAAGCAGGCTAAGCTCTCTCCTGCTTTGTAAACTTTCTGGATCCCATGCCCCCTACACTCCTCCCGGAAACAGAAGCAGACAGGTGCCAGACTAGAAAGTGCTACACAGCGCAAAGCAGATTTGTGGCCTGCTTTAGGCTGATTAGAGAGCCCTAATGCTAGAGCAGGAGCACGTGGGGCATTTTTACCTGGCTGTTGCCACCATTGCAACTCTGATGGGGCCCCATGGCACCCCAGGGTGCCAGGGCAGGACAGGTGAGAAAAACTAATGCAGACCATTCCTAGCAATATTTTCTGAAGCTAAGTCCCCATTCCTTGTATTTAATAGTCACTGGAGAAAGTGGATGGAGGGGAGTGCAGAACTTTCTGTCTCACTTGGAGGGAAAGCTGCAGGTTAGAATCCACTATAAACTGGGTCCCCACCTATCCAGGCAAGTGCCTTAACCTCTCAGCAGTTCAGGCTAAAAAAATAAGAAGACTTTCTCCATATAAGACTCACTAGCCCTGGTTTTGGGATATTTTCAGGTCTTACAAACTGGTATTTGTCCACAAGGAATGTGTGACATTGCTGAGGGCATGCATTGTTAGTGAATAGCCTATGCTGTACACTCCATCTGTAGTGTGCACACTCACTTACACATCTATAGTCCTGGGAAATAGAAGCCCTAACTACATATAGGTGCCAAAAATAGTACTTAGAAAGCCCAAAAGAATAGGGTGCTACTGCAACCACTTACCACCCCGCTGGACTGGTTGGATTTTTCCTTCTCGGAAACTATAGGCAGTGATATAAAATAGTAGCCATTTTTATATTTAGAAGTTGGAAATAAGCATTAAAACAAAAATGGTTTTTAAAACAGATAATACACATAGTTAATCTAATTTTACAAGCCATATTAAATAGGCTTTCCAGTTAAGTAACAAAACTTAGCAAATATCTTTGTATTGAAAACCTTAGGGGCTCAGGTTTGTTTTGCTTTTTGCCCCTCAGAAAGTAGAAACAGATGTTGGCTGACCTCTCATTTGTGCTGCCATAAAAAAAAAAGTTATGGTGGGAGAAATGTTTGAGCAAATAGGTGTTGATACACATTGTTGTGCCACATCAAAGGAAAAGCAGTGGTGCAACAGAAGATGGTAATAGATTCTGTGGCTTTATTGCAATGCATGTCTATTACTGCAGGGGAAGTGGGCCCAGAAGCACCTGCCCACTTTCTCCATTTACAGAAAAGCACCCCAGGGAAATCAGGGTGCCTCTCTGTAAACCAGCAAGCTGTGGGGGAAAGGGTCTAGCTGGGCAGGAAAAAGCCCCACTTTCCCTGCTTTCTGAGGGTTGGGCAACTCAAAGTCCCACAGGGGTTTTCCCTCTGCTCTTGAAAGCATGCACAGGGAAACCTGCTGCAGAGGGACCCTTGTGGAAATCCACCTGCCCCCCCAGCAAAGGGATAGTGTCAATTGAGGCCATCAGTATGGAGCGCGATCAGTTGTGGTAGAATATATTATGGCACAGCTGATTGCACTCCATCTAGATGTCTGTTTCCAGCCAGAATCTGTCTCTTCCAATCAGTCAATTTGCTTCTCTCTAAGTAACTGGGTTTTCCATATGCCACCCACCCACTTTTGGGCCCAGCTACTATACAGCTCAATGATCTTCATTACAGAGCCCCAGAGTTAGATCTCCCTCCTTTCTGAGTGGCTTTCCCCCAGTCTTCCAACCAAGTCATCAGGGGTGTTCTCTCATTGCAATATTTATTCAAATGCAGTGGCACAAACTGTTGTCATGATTTGTAATAATTTATCCTTTGACTGCATCTCCTAGTTTTTCCTGCATTTTTTGCTGTCAGTTTAACTTTAACAGAGGATTAGGAAGGTAAAGAATTCAGTATTACATTTCTTAGCAGCTACAAAACAGGTTTTATCAACAAATCATAAGTAAAGATTACTTGATAAGGACAATTCTAGTAAGTTCTGTTCCTTGTAGTTACTTGGGACAATTTGCTATTGAAAAGTGTATGTCTGAAAAAGAATTGTCAAATAAGGAAAAACAAAAGATTTTCCTTTCAGTTTTATGGAGCTGAGACATACATGCAAATGAAGCAGCTATTTTAAAATAGCAGAGCCTAAAGGATCAAGTGATCAAGAGTCTTCAACGTGCCACAAAACTGTCTCGAAAATGTCACAGCAAGTCTACGGGTATGCCTACACAGCACACTGCAGTGCAGTTTAGAGATACTTTAAATAGTTTTAAATGATCTTTCTCAGGTTCTGGACTATATCCAGCTAGTGTATGGTCTTATACTGAGAGAAGCATAGAAAATTAGCCCAGAATGACTGTCATGATACCACAGATCAACTTCTGGTACTTAAGCTAGCTTGTGTAGAAGCAGCTTGAGTATCTCTATGTTGAATTCCTGTACAGTATACCCCTTTCCTTAGTTGAAACTTCTGCAATAGGAATCTTGGTGGCTACTTTTACAAATCTCTTTTTCTTTTTTTCTTTTCCTTTTTAGAAAAAAATAACTAATTGTTTCAATTTTCTACAAAACGAGATAATGATAAATCCTTATTTTATTATATTTATAAACTTACTATTCACATTCTGGGAACCTAAAATAAAATAACTTAGTAATATATAATCTGAAATGTAATGCAATTAGAGAATTAAAATATTTATAATAGCCTACTGTTGATACAGAGCATATATTATTCATTTAAGAATAGAGTTATTGTACTTACAGGTATCATCCATTAGCAAGTTAATTGACATTTTGACCAATAACTTTTATCAGGACCCCTGCACAAGCATCCTGATAAAGGCAATTGGTCAAAATGTCAATTCCCTGGCCCTTCGGGAAAGAACCTATAAATAAATGAACTGACTGTCTAACTGACCCTATCTCAAGAAAAAAGACACTGCCATGAATATTTATTTAGTGCTGCATTTAATTGATTCTAATAATGAATGGAAAAAAATGAGGGCTTATTCATTAAACCAAGACACTGCTTTGAGTAAGTACGCACTGTCTGTATGAAAGATACAATTACAACATTACAGTTAATTAAGATTTATAAAATAAACATTTAAATGAGTCACCCTGGCCTCTGGTCTATGAACACATAAATGTAAAGAACCCATATAAATTTGAGAGGGCTGTGAAGCTGGAGTTTGTGAAGAGGACTTTGACTGGGACTTCCTAGACAGCAGTCAAAGGCCACTCTGTAAGTTTGAAAAATGTTTACTTTGTTTGATTTGGCCTGTTTTTAAGCACTTATAATTTATATAACCTCTGGTTTATTTCATGTCATGTCTCTTATTTTATTAATTTTATTCCATGTTATGTTCCTGTTTATTGTATTGTGCAATATCTGGTCTTTTGTCAATGCCTGTTTTTTAGCTGGGTGCTAAAGGTCCAGTGTACCTAAAAGAAGGAATTCCTAGGTCTAAGTAATATGTATGTAATAGAGACCTCTTGCCATTGTAAATATGATGTTTAACCCACCAAAAATGGAAGCACCCTTTGTCTCTACACCTTTGCTGGCAGTAAACAGAGGTGAAAATTACAAAATGTATTGTTAAAAAAGGCCTAAAAAGAACCTCTTCCTTTCAGCCAAGTAATACCCTCGCTAATAGTTCAGTGACACAATTTAGGCAAATTGAGATGCTGGAAAAAAGATCAATGTGAGGAAAGCTTATTTCCAACATCACCAAATATAGTACAGTGGGTAAAGTAAATTTTAATATATATTTATCAAACCTACAACTATTCCATATATATTTTCTTATATCATTGTCTTAACTAAGTTCCTGATCTAGAAAATACTTGTATATATTGATTTTACTCATACATGTTAAGCACATTATAAAGAGCCTGTAATATTAGAGCTTGGATTTAAAACTGTTAAGACTATATCCAGCCAGGGTATGGTCTTATGCTGAGAAGTCTAGAAAATTAGCTTAACTGAGAAGTATCGAAAAATATCTTAACTGCTCATCAAGGCTACTAGGCATGTTATAAGCATATACATATAATATTTTTATATATTATTTAATATAATAAATATTTATAGTATATAATTATTTATTGATATCTATAAAATGAAAAAGGCAAGCCGTGATTTCAAATATGATAGGTATCCTTAAAATGAAATGCATCCAAGTCTGAAATGATTATAATACCCTGAATTTCCTATGCCTAATAAAAGAAGATACTATAAGTACTGCAGATACCCAAGAGGAAGACTATTGATCTTTTAATAGTACCTGTTTTATGTTCTGTAAATCTTGTATAAAAATGTGAAGTAACACAAGGTCCATCATTCCTGCCTAGCAGGCTCAAGATCCTGTCTTTCAAAAAGGGAATTAGCTTTTTCTTTTGTTGTCTTGCCTCTTGATTGGGGGAAAGAGCAGGTAGAAGGAGGAGGGCAGGCACAAGCAAGTAGGAGGGGAAGGAACCAAGGAGGCACAGGCATAGAAGTGGAAGGGATGGGGGAGCAGGCAGCAGGGCAGTGGGATGTACATGGCACAGCAGCTGGCACAGGCATGGAGGGGCAAGGGGCAGGAGAAACATATAGCAAGAGGGTAGACAGGCGGACAATGGGGAAAAGGGAGGGCAAGGAGCAAGGGTCTGATCCCTAGCACCTACCACTGCTTTCCCTA
>NW_005842603.1:116711-155962 GCF_000455745.1 Alligator sinensis
TAGGGGGGGGGACAAATTTAACAGAACCTTCCAATAATTAGATTCTATCCATAGAAAATTATAACACATTTTTAATTTTCATATATATAATCTATTGGAGAGTCATCTTAAATTCAAGCTGTCTTGCATTTGGGTAAACCCCATATTATTCACGGACAGTAGTTTAATGATGGGTATTATTGCCCACTAGAAACTGGAAGAAGGCTACTAATGAGTCAACTTAATTGTACTGAGACTCCCAAATACAATGAAAACCCCTTTGCAAGTAGAACAGCCATCCAGCTACTAAAACAAAGTATTAGCTCTAAGTTACAAGAGTATATTTTTAGCTCTTTATATTTAAAAACATGTGGAAGAGGTGGCAATCAGAATTCCACTACCAAAAGACGGACAGATTTTCAGCCTGGTAGTTGACAGCATGTGTTAGAAGTGCTGTAATATAACTATCTTGTTATTCCAATGTTATTAAATGAGAGAGGGATCCTGACATAAGAGGAAGAAAGCCCCAGTAGAGAAAAGCAGTTCACAGCCTGGAAACTGTTGAAAGCTCCCAAATTTAGGGAATGCTGGAATCTAACAAGCAAAATCTTAGGAACTCCTGAGGAATTTAGTGTGAAAAATACAGAAAGCAGCTCCAACAAATACTAATGGAATTGCATAGTAGGGGGGGGCTTGTGTGGAAAGTACAGTTCATGAAGGAAGGAATAAAACATTTTTGACTCAGTCATTTATATTTTCCCAAATTTACAGGAGTTTCAGAAGTTTCATTAGTTAAAATTGTGGCCTGCACTGTGGGTACCTATACACTGTACAACTATAGAACACTTTCTGATTAGAATGCTTGCATTGGAGCAGACTTGAGTAATCCAATAATCAATTAATCAAGTCTGCCGGAGTGGTCTAATTAGAATGCTCCAGTTTGGTGCAGCATCTCTTATATTCAGTGCCCCACATCTGAAAATGGTGGTGGGGTGCTTTAACTGAAGCTCATTGAATGAACTTTTGTTAAAGCAATATCGTGGCCATTTTGAAATGTGGGACACAATACATGAGATGCTGCAGGTTTTTAATTAGAGCAACTCCCAAAAGCCTCTCTAATTACAATGCCCTCTGCTCCTAGGGCACGTCTATAGGCACTCTGCCTTTCTAACTTGACGGGGTTAGAGAAGCAGCTGACAATTAAAAATGAAGGTCTGACATCCTTTAAAATGAATGAGGAATCATTTCTACTGACAAAGACATTAGCAGTTCTTAACATTATTGGCATTAATACAGGTCACTATTGCCAACACCAGAATGTCGGCAGTCTCTCTGAAACAAAGATGGCTTATAACTTTCTCACATGCTATAGGTCTAATGCACAGCAGTCAGAGATATTTGTGATCAAAGAATAATTCAGGATAGCAATGTTTTGCAAGTCTCAAAAATAGCTGTTGAGTGGAAAATATGGGTTACAAAGCATGCTTTTGCGCCAGCCACCAAAATGTAAATAGCATTTAAATTAGTCTGAAGAGAAAAACTAGTTAAAATATAGATTATTTTGTGCTTCTGAAATTATAGGCACAGTATTTGTAATATGATCACTTTAGTGACTTTTTTTTTTTTTTGCAGTAAAAAAAAGACCCTGCTAGATGTGTTAGAAGACAAAAAAACCCCTGTATTTCAGAGCACAAGTCACCAAAACAGAGAGAGGGCAACATGGGAGGTCTTCTCATTCTTCCTGAGATAGTAGGGCAATCAGCTAGTTACCTCAGGAGTCTGTGCATGAATGCATGGAGCTTGGGAAACAGGAAGATTTGGAAGTCCTTTCACAGTCATGGAACTGTGATGTGATTGGAATAACAGAGACTTGTTGGGATAGCTTGCATGACTTGAGCACCATCACGGATGGGTATAAACTGTTCAGGTAGGCTAGGCAAGGGAGAAGATGAGGAGGACTCTTTTTTTATGTCAAAGAGATGTATGGCTGCTCAGAACTCCACTATGAAACTGAAAATAGGCCTGCTTAAAGTCTCTGGGTTATGGTCAGAGGGAAGAGCACCAATGGTGATGTTGTGGTGGGTGTCTGCTCTAGAGCACCAGACCAGGAGGATGAGGCTTTCTTCAAACAGCTAGCACAAGTTTCTCAATCACAGGCCTTGGTTCTCACAGGAGACTTCAGTCACCCTAAAATCTGCTGGGAAGCCAATACAGCACTGCACAGACAATCCAAGTTTTCAGAGAGTGTTGGGGACAATTTCTTAGTGCAATTAGGGACTGTGCTCTTCTTGGAATCGTGCTCACAAACAGGGAATATAGAAGGGGCTGGCAACTTGGGCAGCAGCGACCAAGAGATAATTTAGGTCAGGATCCTGAGGAAAGTAAAAAAGGAGAGCAGCAGAGTAAGGACCCTGGATTTCAGAAAAAGCAAACTTCGACTCACTCAGGGAACTAATGGGCAGGATCCCATAGGAAGTCCATCTGAGGGGAAAAGAGTTCAGGAGAGCTTCCTGTACTTTAAAAAATCTTACTTAGGGTGCAGGAAAAAGACATTCCAAATGCACAGGAAGACTAGCAACTATGGCAGAAGACCAGCTTGGCTTAGCAGGGAACTCTTCAGTGAGCTAAAACACAAAAAGGAAGCTTAAAATATGTGGGAACTTGGACAAATGACTAGGGAGCAAGCAGTATACGAGTATTGATTGGGCATACAGGGATGCAATCAGGAAGGCCAAAGCACAACTGGAGTTGCAGCTAGCAAGGGACATGAATGGTAACAAGAAGGGTTTCTACAAGTATGTCAGAAAGAAGAAGGTTAGAAAAAGTGTGGGACACTTACTGAATGGGGGAGAAAACAATGACAGATGATGTGGAAAAGGCTAAAGTACTCAATGCCTTTTTCACCTCAGTCTTCACAGATAAGGTCAGCTCCCAGACTATTGCACCTGGCAGCAGAGTTTGGGGAGGCAAAAGAAGTCCAGATCCAACTGTGGCAAAATAACATATTAGGGACTATTTAAAAAAGCTGGACATGTACAAAGTCTATGGGCCCAGACATAGGGTGCTGAGGAAGTTGGCTGATGTGATTGTGGAGATGCTGGCAATTATCTTTGAAAACTCATGATGATTGGGAAAGGTGCCAGATGATTGGAAAAAGGCAAATATAGTGCCCATCTTTAAGAAAGGGAAGAAGGAGGATCCAGGGAACTACAGACCAGTCAGCTTCCACCCAGTTCCTGGAAAACTCGTGGAGCAGGTTACTCAAGGAATCAATTTCTAAGAACTTGGAAGAGAAGAAGGTGATTAGGAACAGTCAGCATGGATTCACCAAGGGCAACTCCTGCTTGACCAACCATATTGCCTTCTATGACAAAAAAACTAGCTCTGTGGATGTGGGGAGACCAGTGGATGTGGTCTTGATTTTAGCAAGGCTGTAGATACGGTCTCCCACAATGTTCTCCCAGGGAAATTAAGGAAGGAGGATAGAAAATTTGCTGGATCATCAGGCTCAGATGGCAGTAAACAATGGCTCAATGTCTAGTTGGCAGGCATTGTCAAGTGGAGTGTCCAAGGGGTTGGTCCTAGGACCTGTTTTCTTCAATATCTTCATCAGCAACCTGGAAGATGGGATGGAGTGTACCTTCAACAAGTTTGCAGAAGACACCAAGCTGCGGGGAGTAATAGATACTCTGGGGGTTAGCACTAAGATGTCTCCAAGAGATGTCTACAAATTGGAAGATTGGACCAAAAGAAATCTCATGAGGTTCAATAAGGACAAGTGCAAAGTCTTGCACTTAGAACAAAATAATACCATGCATTGATGCAGGCTGGGGTTGGAAGAGACCTCAGGAGGTCATCTTGTCCAACCTGCTGCTCAAAGCAAAACCATCCCCAGCTATATCATACCAGCCAAGGGATTGTCTACCTGTATCTTAAAAACCTCTAAGGAGGTTAAGGATTCTGCTATGTCTCTGGGTGGCCCATTCCAGTGCTTTACTACTATCCTAGTGAGAAAGTCTTTCCTAATATCTAATCTAAACTTCTCTTGCTGCAACTTGAAACAATTATTCCTTGTTGTCAGCTGCCACCACTGAGACCAGTTTAGCTCCATTCTTTTTGGACCCACCTTTCAGATCATTGAAGGCTGCTATTAAATCCCCTCATCCTTCTCTTCTCCAGACTAAATAAGCCCAGCTCCCTCATCCTCTCTTTGTAAGTCATATGCCTTAGTCCTCTAACCATTTTAATTGCCCTCTGCTGCAGTGTCTCCAATTTGTCTACCTTCTTTCTGTGAGGAGGGTCCAAAACTGGACACAGTAATGCAGATATGGCCAAGCTGGAAAAAACTCCTACTAATGCAGACCAGTATGCCACTAGCTTTGTTTACAAGAAGGGCACACTTTTGGCTCATATTCAACTTATTATCCACTGTAAACCACAAGTCCTTTTCTGCAGAGCTTGTGCTTAGCAAATCATTCCCTAATCTTCCAGAAAAAATGAAAAATCTGGAAGATATGATTTTAACAATAAAAAATTATGTTGAGAAGTGCCATATTTTCTTGCATACCTCACATCCAAATTAAATGAACAGTCTTTTTGGGAAGTGAAATTGAAGGAAAAAACAGACTTTTTTGGAGTTATGGCTGCATAGAGAAGGGTAAAATTAAATCTGCAGCTTATTCACCCTACCATTCTTGCTCAGGAAAAAGCTACAGTTTTAACTCTTTCACCACTGAAATGTCAGCAATTCTTAGCTGCTTTGCCGAAGATGAAAATGCAGCTGCTGCTGAAGACTAGACTCTATGGGCAGATCTAGGATTTTGAAAACTACTAAACATAGGCTTCAGGGCTGTGAAATAGGAGAAATGTTTCCAAGCACTAGTTAGCATCTTAGATATTCACAGTGTGGAAATCTCTGGATCTCAAATCATATTCAATACATAATAGTTGTCTTATCTGTGTCTGAATACATTGGCAAATCCCTGACATCAGTTTGTAGAAAGTAGATATACTTCTTTCCCTTTAATTGTTAAACAGTATGGGAAAGTATGGCCCATAATTCATTGGGGCCATCCTGTGATTAACTGTACTAAATATGGATCAGAGGCTGACAATAATCTTTGTAGTATGTTTTTTCAGCAACCTTTTACACTGGGAATAATGAGGATTTGTGTTTATATGTCAACCTGTATTTCACTGTGGACTGCTTAAACTCAGATTCACTATGCAGTGGGCATTACTTTGTCAGGTATATCATGCCAAGTGAAAATGGATTTGAAATGCAGTTACCTGTTTATCTGTAATATCTTCCAGTTAGGTTATCTTGAAGAGAAAACTGAAAACATTAACATGAAGTGTGGCAGAACCAACTTTGTGATAAATCAAGTTAACTTTGTAGCTGACTTTTGCTGGAATCCATTGCTTGCACATATATAGAAACATTCTGTTTAAACCTCCTATGGACTTCCAGAGAATTTCAATTTTGGTAGGACCTTTAACTTCTCTGTTCATTTAAAGTATTTTCCTCAATTAATTTTATTTCTTTCTTAAAGGCAAGGAGCCTAACAGAGATTTGTTCCATTTTGCTGTTTGCGTTCCTAAATGATCAGCACTGCTTAACGCAACTCTTTTCAGAACATGACAACAATTGATTTCAACTGGTTTATGCAAAAGCATCTTAGATGTGCAGTATCCTGCAAGGGGAAGCTGCTCTACCTCACATTTTCCCCATCTATTCCACAAAACAGAGACAAGAGTCTGATATATTTTGTAACTTTCTTCCTCTCTTCCCTAACTACAGACAAATGGGCTATATGAACTACCTTATTATGGCTAGATTTTGAGGGACACAGGTTTATAACAAGAAAAATGTAGTTCAAAATAAATAAATGTTTATGAAAAAAAGATAATTTAGTTCATATCATTCACCATCCCACTCCCTACCGATATTTCCATAGATTATACTTGTCATGACAGGGACTACATGTGATTATCTGGGCCCAGATTTTTAAACATATTAAGTTATTCAGTTCCTTCAGATTTCATATATCTTTAAAAATCTGGGCCAGGTCATAGTGCTTTGAACAAATGGACCTCTAGCAAGGTATCAATTTAAGTAATAAACATGTTTTTGTTTTTCTTTAATTACCATATTTAAAACTGAAAAAAACCCACCTGTCAGTAAGGTGGCAACTCAAAGAGAGTTCATGATTTAAATTCAGTGAAAGAAAAGGATCATAAATAGGATCACAGAACACTAATAGCATTAAAACAAAACATTAATTAATTGTACAGAGTAATACTGGTGGAGGTGTATATTACATCCACAATACTACTACATTAGTTCTTCATGATTAACGTCATTTCATAGGAAACTAGACAGTAATCAGTCACTAAGTTTAAAGTATCATTCAAGGAGGAAAAACAGTATTAAGATTTAAAAAAAAAAATCACATGTATACATACACATTTCAATTTCCCTGGCCCCCAGTATTTTATCCCAATGAACTGTGGAGATATGGCAGTGATACATTCATTTAGATAGGTTTTACAAGTATATTAGTCTCAAATGATACTGGTAAAAGCTCTTAGAACATTAAAACAAATTATTACCCCTGCCTGTCTTCCACACTGATATAAGCATAGCATAACCATTGTAACATTAAACCAGTTTAAAC
Organism: Alligator sinensis; assembly: GCF_000455745.1. Lineage (NCBI taxonomy): Eukaryota > Metazoa > Chordata > Crocodylia > Alligatoridae > Alligator > Alligator sinensis. Next base: position 123,368 of record NW_005842603.1, read on the forward strand.
TAGGGCTTCATTCAAAATATATGGTGGAATTACCAGAGAATCAGAAAAGGGTAGATGTTGGTTATTAAAGGAAAAAGGTAGGGTAGTGGTTCTGTCCACTAATCTTCATTAGGGGAAGGCATTTGAATTATAGTTATAACCTGAGCTTTGCCAAAAGCTCTAGACCAGTGGATTTCAACCTTATTAGACTCAAAGCACCCCTCAATAGATCTGAAGTACTCTTCAATAGACTTGTGACACCCTTGGGGAATGCCATCCCTTGGTTTTCACTTGTTTCTTGACTACAGAAAAACAATAAAGCAGTTTCATAGTTTCATAGTTTCATAGTTACAGGGTCGGAAGGGACCTAATAGATCTTCTAGCCCGACCCCCCGCCAGGGCGGGAGAACAACCCAAAAACACAAACAAAACCACTCACCCTAAAAACAAAAACGGGACTCAAATGAGTCCAGCCAGGTAAGTATCCAGCCTCTTCTTAAAGATCCCCAGGGTAGGGGCCAGCACCACCTCCCTTGGAAGTTGGTTCCAGCTCCTAGCCGCCCTGACTGTGAAGTAGTTTTTTCGGATGTCCAATCTGTACCTCCTCTCCATCAACTTGTGCCCATTATTCCTTGTTATGCCAGCAGGGGCTAGGGGAAACAGCGTCTCCCCCAAACCCTTCTGGTTCCCCCTAGTGAGTTTATAGACGGTCACCAGGTCCCCCCTCAGCCTTCTCTTGTGGAGGCTGAATAGGTTCAAGTCCCGCAGTCTCTCACTGTAGGGTCTGCCCTGTTGTCCCCGGATCATGCGGGTGGCCCTCCTCTGGACCCTCTCCATGTTGTCCACATCCCTCCTGAAATGGGGCGCACAGAACTGGACACAATACTCCAGCTGCGGCCTGACCAGCGTCGCATAGAGGGGGAGGATCACCTCCCTGGCTCTACTCGAGATGCACCTGTGGATGCACGACAAGGTCCGGTTAGCCCTGCCAACCATGACCTCGCATTGTCGGCCCATGTTCATCTTGGAGTCAATAATGACACCAAGATCCCTTTCCGCCTCCGTGCTCTCAAGTAGGGAGCTCCCCATCTTATAAGTGTGCTGCTGGTTCCTACTACCCAAGTGCAGCACCCTGCACTTGTCCGTATTGAAACACATCCTGTTCCTGTTTGCCCACCCCTGTAACCTATCCAGATCCTTCTGCAATCTCTCTCTCCCTGCTAGCGTGCTCACCTCCCCCCAAATTTTGGTGTCATCAGCGAATTTAAACAGGTTGCTCTCCACCCCAACATCAAGATCGCTGATGAAGACATTGAACAGCGCAGGGCCCAGGACCGAGCCCTGAGGGACTCCACTACCCACCTCCCCCCAAGTCGAATATGATCCATCCACCACCACCCTCTGAGTGCGACCCTTCAGCCAATCTGCAATCCATCTGACCGTGTAGGCATCTATGCCACAGTCGCCTAGTTTATTAATTAGGATGGGGTGAGAGACGGTGTCAAAGGCCTTGCTGAAGTCCAGAAAGACTACATCCACCGCGACACCTGCATCCATGGCCTTTGTGACCTGATCATAAAAGGCAATCAGGTTGGTCTGACATGATCTCCCCCTAATAAATCCATGCTGATTGCCCCTGAGCATCATTTCTGATGCCGGCCCATCACAAATGTGCTCCTTGATGATCTTCTCAAAGAGTTTCCCCAGGATTGAGGTAAGACTGACGGGCCTATAATTGCCCGGGTCCTCCCTTTTCCCTTTTTTGAAGATGGGGACCACATTAGCTACCTTCCAATCGTCTGGCACCTGGCCCAAGCACCACGATCGCTCATACAGCCGTGCCAGGGGCCCTGCAATAACCCCAGCTAGCTCCCTCAGCACCCTGGGGTGGAGAGCATCCGGACCCGCTGACTTGAACGCGTCCAGCCCCTCCAGAAGCTCTCTAACCCGGTCCTCCCCAACCTGAGGTCTGAAGGCGATCCTCTCACGTCCGGCTTCTATCACAGCAGGGAAGTCCCGGTCCCTGCACAAGAAAACGGAGGTGAAGAATTGGTTAAAGAGGTCCGCTTTATCCTCTGACGCAACCACCAGATTGCCCCGCATATCCTGCAGGGGCCCCACATTACCCGGCGCCTTCTTCATCCTCCCAATATATTTGAAAAAGGACTTTTTGTTATCCTTAATCCTGGACGCTAATCCGAGCTCTATATCCGCCTTGGCCTTCCTAACAGCCCGCCTGCAGGCCCGAGCAGAGGAGGTATACTCCTCTTTGGAGATTACACCCCCCTTCCACCGGGCGTACACCGCCTTTTTGTTGTTTTTGTTGCAAAATGCTCAAAAAAACCCACAACAAATCAGAATATTTTTTTTACACTATGGATTTCTACGTGAAAACTCTTGTGAATCATGTTTGCACACCTAACAGTGCTAACATTGTGTTACATTCTTGAAAGGATCTCAAGGCACCCAAGGGTGCCATGACACCTGGTTGAGAATAACTGCTCTAGAGAATTGAAGTGATCAGTATTGCTCATTCTGCAAATAATAGGTAAATGGACAACATGAATTCAATTATGGTAACACGCTTAAAATTCTAGTCAGTGAAACCCAACAAAAGTAGAAAGTGAAGACCCTTTTTGTCATTGTTGCATATAAATACCAGCTGTCTCTTAATTATCCATTTTCCTTCTTAGAAATTATTTTTGGATTCTGTAAATCCATGTGTTCCCATGACTCGATAGAAATGGCAAAGCTGTCTTTACCTATGCATGCAGGAGTTACAGTCTACTCTTACACCCATAACCTGAGAACAATATTCCTGGAAGTGGAGTAAAACATAAGTTAGAAAAACGTATGTAGGCACAAGATGCCTGAAAACACTAGAAAGTCCAAGAATGAGAGAAATGGTTATGTAACGCAAAAAAGGTAGCTAGGGAAAAAAATCCATTGCTCCTTCCTTTTTGGAAGGAATCAAAATACACCAATTAATGTTTAGAAATTAAGGATGACATACTAGTCCTTTCCTAGTCATCTAAGGGAATTTATACACGTGCTTCACGAGGCACTTTAATTAGAACGGCTCCAAGAGCCACGTTAATTAAAAGCACTCAGACCATTACACGTATCAACGTCCCTGAGCTGAAAAATTGCAGTAGGGCCCATTGAACTAAAGCTCATTGAACAAGCTTTAGTTTAAAATGCCCCACTACTATTTTTCAGTGTGGGAACACTGATACACATGACACTGGAGGCTGCTGGAGCACATTCATTTCTAGTCGATTAATCTTGGCCCAATTGATCAAGTTTGCTCTGGAATTATAGTGTGTTGGAACAGCTCCCTGCATATGTATAGGAGCCCTAAGTATCCAGATTCAGTAATCTAGGCCATTTTAGTACCTCATGGGAAACCACAAGATGAAGAAAGGTGGGACATATGTTGGGCCAAGAGTAAGAAAGTATGCTACAAGGTGAGTAGCTCAGTGAATCTGTTGCTAGCTTGGAAGGGAGGGGTCTCAGTGGGGCTCTTGTTCCAAGTGAGGCAGAAACTTTCCCCTTCCCTCTATATATTTTTCTAATAGCCATATTAGATGCAAGGGGCAGTGGCTCACCTTCAAAAGGAGGGACAGATTTGAAGCTGGATAATCCCCGACCTGGGGGATGGTGACCAGAGCACTGTGCTAGGAAGTCAGAGACACCCAGGTTCAAACCTCCTCCAGCTTCTAGGTTAAGTACCCAAGCAACTCAGATATTGGGGACAAAAAAATGGGAGGTTTTGTGTCTGTCCAAGGTGTTTATAAATAAATTACTTCAGTCATGAGTATGGAAAAGAGTGCTGGCAGGCACAGATTATTTCCTAAATATGATGTAAAACTATAAATACACTGGCATTAGCAGATTCAATAGAAAGTACTTTAGATTCACCTGTGCAGATTTGATACATCCACATATCTCACAAGGAGGCCCATCTCCTCTTGTTTCCAGTACACACACTCAGTTTGTTTATGTAAACAATATGTGCATCCACAGGATTTTTGACCAGGAATCAAATTCCTGCATATACATAAGAGGCATTTTTGGCATTTTGACAATAAAAATGTCATATATGCAACCAAAGTTGGACACTTAGAGATAAACAGGAAGGGAGCACAGTGCCACCTGAAGTTACTTATTGCAAGAAACACAGCAAGTGTTCTTTTCTTTATAGCACATTACACACTGATGCACAAATTCACTCAAAAAAGGTAAGGGTAGACACTGGGCATGTCTACATGTGCACTGGACTGCACAGTTGTTACTGCTTAAGCATGTACTAAATGACTGCACAGTAACCACTGTTACTGTGCAATCCCCAGCACCACATGGGTCATTTCTGACACTAGTGAGCAGTAGCATTAGTATCATGGTTCATGCCTGCTGATGCTATGTCGCTGTAGTGATGAGCTATGTCACCATAGCTTGTTGTTACTGCAGAGTAGCGTCTCATGTAAACACACCCACTGAGTTGAAATGCCCAAATCAGAGGGATGTAGAAGAGATTCTGAAACTATTCCAACTAATTCTTCTCTCTTGAAATGGGAGATTGGTTATGAAATAAAAATTGCCACAATTTCACCAGAACCTCAAGACAATGTTGTCTTCAACAAAAAGGTAAGTTGCCCAGGAGAATACAAAACCTGCAATTTATTGATAATCTTGATTCAGTACATCTATGAGTAATGGCTTCAGGACTGAACAGAAGACTCAGATGAGCAGACCAGTAGACTCAAATGGGAAGACCAGCAACCTGCATTGATTCTTATTTTCAATTTCTGTTAAAAAAAAAAAAATACAGGGATAAAATTGTAACAATGGGTGCAGACAGCAGTTACATGTGTCACATGATTGGATCCTTGAAAGCACTCTACATCTGTGCCCTGACAGAAGTGCATGGCTGCAAAATAGTTTAAAAATCCTTGATCATATTACAAACTAACCCTCATTATATGGGGTTAGTTTGTAATACTCCCCTGTCTCAGGGAGGCTCCAATCCACACATCCTGATTCAGCACAGGCTGGGCAAACCCCAGCCAAAGCCCCTTCCCTCCCTCCCTTCTTCCCCCTTCTTATCATGCAAAAAGCACCAGAGCTGGAAGTGTGGAGATAGGGAAGAGAAGCTGCAGACACATCTCCTCGGCTTGATCAGCTCCAAAGCAGATCTCAATCCCCCACTCTCCTTACCCAACAGCAGACATCTGTTGGGTTGGGAGGATCTGTCTAACTCATGGGATTTTCTGTGAAGGGCTATGAGTTAAATTGGGGAGCTAAACATCTCTTAGCACCCAATCAGTTTAGAAAACACTTCTAACAATAGATGATGCTGTAACTTCATCTTGGTGTCATTTTGTGTTGTGTTGTTTGATGGACTGACTGTGGAGGGGCTGAATAAATTTATATTCCTTCTTTGTTCATATTGGAATTTTATTTGCAGTATTCCCAGAAATCCTTTCATTTCCATAATTAAATATTACCATAGAAAAATAAGGTAGGATGGAAAAAACATGCTCAGGCAATGACCTAACTGCTCAGCTGAAATTAATGTATGCTGAATTGTGGGAGCAGAATACAACTAACAATAAGTGCTTAAAGAAGCATGCATATTGCTGGAAGTCAGTGTTAGACTGATGCATTTTTGATTGTTAATATGCTGCCATTTAATGTTTTTGTCTCATTGTATGCTTGCCTAAGCACAGAGGCCTGTGAGCTAACCCTCTGAGCCTCCTTCCATCAGTTGCCTCACTCCAACCTCAGGCTTGTCACCATCAGTAGTCTCACTTGTCATGACTTCATGGAATATGCTGAGTAGGGACAGTCTTACCAGTGGAACAGGCTCCTGGGTACTTGACCTTTGTCTGGGCAGGGGTCTGCATAGGCCCTGTCAACTGTTACTCTAGATGTGCCTAGTAACTCTGGGCCCACTATTCAGGGCTACCAACTTCAGGCACAGTGTATCTTGTTACAGGCTCATAGTTGCAAGCCTGGCCATGCCGCTGCTTATCCATCTCAGCGGGCACTTCCTGGCTGAGCTCAGGACCAGTCCCTAGCCCTTCCTCTGCCTTCACCTAGCAGTTACCTGGCTTCTGCTGCCTCAGCCTGGGTCCTCACCGCAGCAACACATGGGTGCCCATTAATCTTGACCATGTGATGAAGGTAAGCGGATGAGCATGCTTGTGTGTGTGTGTGTGTGTGTGTGTGTGTGTGTGTGTGTGTGTGGAGGAACAGGGAGTGAGCAGAGTGAGGTGCAGGACATGAGAGGTGCTAACTTGGGAATAAACAGAGAAAGTCAAGGCCACACAGTGAGAGGGAGGAAGGGAAGGAAGGTGGCAAGAGAAGAGAGCGGGAAAGAGAGAGTAGTAGCGAGATAAAGCTCTGAGTGTCTTCATCTTCTTAGTAATGGGGTAGGGACTGCTTTATTCTTATGCCATGGCTTCAACACAGCATTTGGAGTGTTGGAGCTCCAATAGAAATATTTTAGGAACCTCTCTAATTAAAGCGCCCAGAGTGTTATGTGTATCAGCATCCCTGTGCTGAAAAGTGGTGACAAGGGTGCTTTAAAGCTCATCAAATGACCTTTAGTTAAAGCACCCCCGCCTCCATTTTTCAGCACAGGGATGATGATATACATGAAGCTGGAGTTTGATGGAGTGCAGTAATTACCATGCTTCAGTAGACTCAATTAACTGAGTCTGCCCTGACACGCTGAAATTACAGCACGTCAGAGCAGCCTCAGTGCTCATGTATAGGCACCTATAGTGCTTAAGATCAATGATAAAACAAACATTAAGCACTGCAAGCCTTTCTATTCTACATATTGAGTACCACAATATTGTAGCTAATGGACAAACCCCTTGTACACATAATGCCTGTGCCCATGCAGTTAGGCTGTCTAATTGTTCATTTGTCATGTGTAAAATTCCAATGTCATCTTATGAATGGAAGAAAATGAATGACTGACATGAAAGCTACATTCTGAACTTTTATTGTCTTTCAGATATGTAAACCTATTTATACTGAAATATTTTAAGAAGTACATTTTAACTAATTATTTTTCACTGTCCCCTCAGTTCTTTAGCTGAAAGTTGCCTTCACTGAAATCATAGTAAAGAGCATATCTTTCATAGATACTATGTCTGGAACAATGAAGCCCTAATTCCAAATGGTAATGTTTGGGTATTTCTATAATAGAAAAGATGTATAATAATGACAATCCAAGAAAAACTGAAGAACAATACAAAACAATTTGATTACTACTGCATGCTGTTATATATGGTATCTGACTGGTATCTACATGTGCGCTTCACTATGGAGTTGACTAATTAGAAATGCAGTAAAATGTCACCATCTACTCATATGGCGCTATTAGACCAGACTAAACTTAATAACTCTGCCATGGAATGGTACTGCCTGACATAAGTACTATCCTACTGTGGAGATACTTACTCTGCAGCAATGTACATGTAGATGGTGACTGAGCTAGCTGGGACACGAGGATGATATAGTGTGGGGTTGTCTGCTGGCTAGCCATGCACTATAGCAGCCTCATGCCCCAGTCAGCCCCTTCCCAGCATGTTGAGCCAAGGTGAAGCAGGTCTGGGCTCACAGGCTGACTTGCCAGATTGCACCACCCCTGTTCAACATGCTGCAGACCAAGTGTACACATGTAAATTCTGTGCGCAGAAGCAATAAACTCTGGCACAAACTGCACCAGAGTTTATTCAGCCACACTAAATGCACATGTAGATACACCCAGTCATTAGGCTTTGAAGAACCCATTCAAGGTAGATTACTGTTTCTCTTATTTTAAAGAATAGGAATTTAGGCATAGTGGAGATCATATGATTATTATATGGCCAAGTCAGAGACATAGCAGAGACAGAATTTGAACCATTTCCTGAGTCTTCAACAAGACAATTATAGACAGATATATAGACAAATATAATCCTTAAAGGACTGCCATGAATTCAGCATCCCCTCAAAAAAACAGAGAAACTGTATTATATAGCTCATATGAAAAAATGTCCAGAGCACATATTTGAATTATGCACCTAAATCCCCTGTTAAGAAGTGGCCTACGCTGAGGAAACACTCTCTCATTAAACATCAGTGGGACCTGATAGCTCTTTTGACAAAAGGATTTAAGTTTCTGAGTCATGCAGACATTCTTAATTTTTCCCTCTTTCTTAAATTACAGTACAAGGGCTATTTTGCTCTTCACATATTACAATCAGTAGTAGAGAAATAGAGAGCTGCTGATCACTAAAAGGCACAAGGGAATGTCTGAATCAAAGAGACACCCTCCAGTCATTTCAAGTTCCTCCTACGCTGCTGCTTTTTTCATTTCCAGAAAGTTTGGACAGAAAAGAATTAAAGTGACAGATCGCTTCCTAGCTAAAGCAGTCAAAATATTAACTATGTAAAAAAAAAAGCCACTGAAGTAGCAGACCAGACACCAGACAGACATACTAAAATACTAGGGACCAGATTTGAAAGGTATTTAAGGGCCTACAGCTGCAGAAAGGTAGCAGCTAAACCCTTTCAAAAGTGCCTAAAGCTTTTCAACATCTACTAAAACGAATACCTAAGACACCTAAGTGCTATTAAAGCATGCCTTCTTGTGAAACAATAGATTTGTGCCAAGTGCGGTATCAGCTCATTAAACATCTGTGTGTGTGGCTGTAAAGCCCAATTTTTGAGTGACATTCCTTTCCTCAGTTTATCACAGGTGAAGTTCATGTGTAACATTCCTGAATGTGGTATGGTACTGTTCCTGAAATTTTTTCTTTCTGTTACATGTTGGGCTCTTCTTTCCTCAAAAGCCTTCATTTCGCACTTAATAGACTGATTCCAAGTGCTTTGATCCTCAACAGTGTTCTCCCAGGCATTTCGCTGGAAGTTCATTGCTTTCAGATGTCTCTTGCAAACATCTTTGAAACACAGATAAAGACACCTGTATGGTCTTCTTCCTGTAAAGAGTTCTCCATGCAAGAGATCTTAACATATATGGCCACCATCCACTCTCCACATATTACTAAGCCACTGAAGTCAATGCTGACTGAAAAGAGAATGATATTTAGAATAGTGGCATATTCCAAGACCTCAACATAAGCCACTGAGTCCTATCAGGAAATTCCTAGAATGTGGTGAAAGCAATGAAAGTGAAAGCAATGAAAGTGAAAGCTGTTGAGGCACTTTTCTTGAGTACAGTATGTGGTCCAGGATTTGCTGCCATGCAAGAGTGATGACACAAACATGATAAACTTTGACCTTCATCTTAACAGTCAGTTTGTTGTTATTCTACACATTTGCTCAGCATGCTCATGATACCTGATGCTTTGCCAATATGGCTATTCGGTTCGACCTCAAAAGACAAGTTGTTGGTAACAATGGAGGCAAGGTACATAAATTTACTTATGATATCCAATACATATCTAACTATTGTTATTGCTGGTGACGCATCAATGTTCTGTCCTACGCTGTTTGTTGTCTTCATTTTGATTATAAGACAAGTCTCTTGGCAGGCATAATCAAAGTAAATGATGAGATTTTTGAAGGTTGCTATCTGTGTGGGCCACCAGTGTAGTATCATCAGCAAACAGCAGCTCATGAATCAAATCTTTGCTTTAAGACAAATGAAGTTGAATAAAGTTCCATTTGAGCATGTATGTAGATAACTTCTATTTGTGGTGGTCCAAAAGCTTATGTCAGAAGAAGAGTTAAGAAAATCCCAGACAGGGTCAGAACCAAGACACAGCCCTACTTGACTCTTCTTTGAATCTCTGTCATAGTTGATTGCTCTCTGCATTCAATCATGGAAACAGCAGATTAGGTTAAAGAGTTCTGGTGGACAGTGAATTTTTTCCAATACATTGAAAAGGCCTTTTCTGTTGGCTTTGGTCAAATCAGTGAAGGAGATATTGAGGGTCACCTTTGTTTCCTACATTTTTCTTTAATTTGTCCAAATGAAACTATCGTACTTATGGTAGATCTATTAGCTCTAAAGCCACACTGTGACTCAGAGGGAACATGATCAGTAAGTATCTGAAGTCTTCCAAAAACCATCTGAATGATAATCTTCCCAACAATGCTTAATACTGAAATGCCAGAATAATTGTTGAAGTTCCCGAAATCACCTTTATTCTTGTACAGTGCGACTATATTGCCACCTCACATGTGTTGTGGCACTCTCATACTGTCCAGCAGTGAGTAAGAACTTGTATACCTGTATAAGAAGCACCGGTTTCCCATACTTGATTACTTAAATGATAATGTTGTCTTTTCCTAGGATCTTGCCACTGACAAGATTGTCTATGGCTTTATTTAGGTTCACAGCAGTTAGAATATCAACAAATTATTCAAGGACAGACAAACTTTAAAGAGAATTAAAGGTTGAAAATGAAATAACTTTACTTTGAATAGAGTACAAGATAGTGTTCTACCCATCTTTCCATCTGTTGTTTTTGATTTCTTATACCTTCTCCTGATACTGTTTTAATGGCAATGACTTATTTGGATTTGGATCTATCACATTCTTGATTCCATTATGCAAGCCTTTTATGTTTCCAGTATCAAATATGAATTTAATTTTCTTGCACAGTTCATAGCCAATAAGCACTCACATAGTGTCTTGAGATTTGTTGAACAATACTTCCTTCAAAGTTCCATCTGAAGCATTCTTCATGTTATTTACCATAGCAGGTTTTTTGGCCTTGCTAAATGGAATCCATTCATGTGAGTGCATCTCAAACTAATCCCAGTTTCTTCTAACCTGTTTGCCAAGAATCAACAGTGACATTGATTTTTTTTTTTTTTTTGGTGGCTTCCCCACTTTTCTGTAGTTTTGCACAAAATCAGCTCTGAAGGAGCCTCCTCCAGAGCCTTCAAAAACTGCAAGTTCTTCTTATGATCCGATATATTGGTGAAATTAATGTGTGGCAAACACTCATACTTAGAGAAGATTATATTTGGTTTCATACTGTAGTAACCATAAGCAAGAGATCAGTGTTGCAATCTGCACTATGCTAGCTATGGTAAGGAGACCATTACTGACACTGGACTGCGAGATTGGACTGCCTAGCAGGTAGGAGGGGCAACTGGTACTAGTGGCTGAATCTTGGGTCCAGCCATTGACACCAGTTGGACCTTATTATTACTAGGCAGCCCAATGATACCTGAGGCATGGCTTCATTTGAAAGAATAAGTTGGTGATGCACAATTTATGGTAGCAGCAGAATGCCAACAGCCGTTTTCCATTATTATTCATACTTCCCATGTTATGTGAACCCATGCAAATTGGCCAGAATTCACTATCAGCACCAGCTCTGCTACTAAAGTCCGCCACTAGGTATAAATGCTCAATGTTTGGAATCTTACCAATGACACCAGACAATTCTTTGTAAAACTTGTCTTTACCTTACCAGAAGAATAGAGTGTTGGAGCATAGGTGCTCACTAAGGTGTCTGTGACTTCTGAAGTATGAAAGCAAAGAATGATGATCCTCTCAGAAACATTTAATGGATTCTTGATCATTTTAGAAGATTATTTCTAACAACAAAGCCTATGCCATGTTTGCATGGTTCTTTGGGAACCTTCCCTTGCCAGTGTAGTCTTTTTCTGCTAAGGAGCCAACCAAGGCCAGGCATGTTTCTTGCATCACTGCTATGTCAGTGTTCAACCCATTTAATTACATATGTATCACTGCAGTTTTCTGAGCATCAGAGATATTCACAAGATCCTCAGCCAGGAAAATACACATGTTCCTGACATTCCATGTTGAAATGTGAAGTATTGATTTTCTCTTTTTCCTTTTTCTGGTGAAGTAATGTAATCTGCTTTTTTAATTTGCTCTTAGCTCTAAGCACCCATTGGAGCAGGCAGACTATGACAGATCAGCACTTACTGGCTGAGGGCTGCCCACTTTATCTGGGGGGTACCTGATCAATGTGATACAATAATATCCCTCACTAGCAGAAGCAATCTGTACCATCCCTATTTCTGCTATACCAGCTGGACTTGTAATGCATAATTGCTGTCTCCCATGTTAAACCCCAAGTTAAAAGAAAGTGAAGCTGAAGTATCCTTTCAAGAGCACAAAGGCCTGGGCAGTGTATATGGAGATGTTGGGTTACCCACACATCAGTGTCCCCCTCTTGGCCTTGTTGGTTTAATTCTAAGGAAAGGCAGGTGCCATTATGTTTGGAACCATATTGGCTGCAGTAAGGAAGGGAGATCATTCATTTGTTTATCTTTCAGGGCTCCACTCCTAGACTGGCTGCCGACCAAGATTAAAGGGTGCTGACAGAAATGACAATTTTCACCTGATCTGGTCACAGAAAGCAGTTTATTGCTGTGACTAAATATAAGTGCATGGCTGTGGACAGTTTAAAAATGGCTGATCAGGTGAAAATCTGACCCCTCATTGCAAGAAGTATCAGATAAAGACATTTCAAAATGTAGCGTCTTTTGTAACTTGTGTTTGTGGACCTCCCATTCTGTCACTGTTTTCAGAATGGGAGGAGGGAAAGGGAATGGAAGGAATTCAGTTTGAGGGTTTTTCAGCCCCTCTGGAGGATAGGGCAGGTGTATAGGAGCCACAACCCCCCACCCCCACAAGGTGGGGAAGCTCCAGTTCACTCACCCTTCAGCACCTGCTGGGGAGCCCCAAGAATAAGCTCCCACTCTTGTCTTCTCTCCCTCCCATTTTGAGAACAGGGAGCACTGGCAGAGAGCCCTGGCTAGATTCCCCTCCCCCACAGAACCAACAGAGAACTTCTGTTTGGTCTGGGGTAATGCTGTAACTCAGAACGCTTTGCAAAAATCATTCTGAGTTACAGCTGGGAGCTGCACTTCTGTCTGCATCTCAAGAGCTCAGTCAACCCTATCATGGGGTGCACTTCAGTTCCATAATGTTTTGGTGACATTTCCTTTGACTAGGGTAAGACTAGTATCCATCTAGGTATTTCTCTGACAGAAGTCATTGGCACCTAGAGGCCAGATCATTTAACTACCGCCCAGCACTCAGCAGTAAATCACAAGTAGTACCATTTACTTTAAATTACAGTAACATGTGAACCTGAACTGAATGAAATAACTACATAATGTTGAAATAACATTACCTTAGAAGACCCAGTGATGATGAGGACCCCACTGAGTCAGGTGTTTGTCAGACACTAAACAGAAAACATCTGCTCCAAGAGCTTGCAGTCAACCTTCCACTAAATCTCAGCTAATAGCATAATGGCAGTCCATCCCTCATGATTCCTGGGGTGCCAACATTTTAAGTTACATTTACATTGACCTCTGAAATGGACAAGGTCCCATACTACTGAAGCACTGGCAGTCCTTCTTTCTATAGCAAATAATGCTCTTAAAATAGCAGAATATATATATTAAGCTTTCCATTTGAGCCTCCCACCTTTCCTTAACTTCATGCAGACTGAGTGAATCGTTTCACCAAAATGTTAAATATTAAACATGCCAAATGCCCAAAATATTAAGTTTCCAATATATGATAAGGAACATCGAATATTTCTCCAGTACCCTGACTTTGATGGGACTAGTGTTAGGTGATCTCCCCAGAAGTAGAAGAAACCTGGAAAAACACAAGACAGAAGCAAAGATTGGTTTAGAGAAGTAAAATTGATGAGTTTTACACATCTCTCTATGATGCTTTCAGTAAGTGTCATGACTAAAAGATAACATATAAAGAATCCATTGAGGATTATAAATATAGCCCCTGCACCATGAACTGAAATACATGATGAAACAGTTTGCTGAAGGCTACAAATTGGGAAAGATAAGTTTGCAGCACACACGTCTCCCCCACAGAATGCACGAAACATAAACTAGAATCAAGCACATGGCTACTGTCTCTGTCTGTAAGAGATTCAGCAATATGAATACCCCCCCCACCACCACCACACATACACACACATTCTAGATTAGGAGTTTGCCATGTTTGTTCTAACTGATGGCTATAAGCTGTAAAAGCACAGGGGAAAAGCTGAGTAGTGTCAAGTGGTTGGCAAGTATAGCGATCAATCAAAGCAATAGCTCATTGCTCATGAGACAATGACAGGCACTGATGTTGTATTTGACAGGTTCAGAGCTATCAGCTCAAATAAGAACACAGTTTAGTGTAAAAGCATTTGCCAGGAAATTTCTTTGCTACCTGATTTTAGTCCCTAAAAAGGATGAAATATGATTTGTGCCATGGGATATGTTGCAGATGGACTGTGAAATGTTGCAGGTTGCACAATATCCAGGTAATTTTCTCATTGGAAAATATGTCTGGCCAGAACCAAAGATGTAGTGAAAAACATTGAACCATCAGAAGAAAAGAAAAAAAAAAAAGCCCCCCAAAATTATTTCCTTATAGTTCTGGAAATCTTCCAAACAGAAGGTATGGATTTTTAAGAGGCTGATATTATCACATGGTACAGTAAAAGCTCTGTTATCCAGCATCCCACAGGAATGGGGATGCCGAATAACAAAATATGCCTGTTAACTGAGCGGCCTTGCCTGTTTGGGCCACCATTTCTCCCACTGTGTCCGTACTATGCTTTGATATGGTCCATACTATGTACTATGCTTTGATATTGTCAAAATCTAGAGGTTGGAAAGGGATATTTTTTTGTAATTTACAAAGCTCAACATCCATTTTAAAAAAAGTAGTAATCCAATGTGATATAGAAAGCTTTACATAAGAGAGGTGACAGTTAAGTACAAAAGGTGGAAAAACAGTGAGGAAGACTTCTGGATCTGGAGTTGCATCTAAAAAAGTATCAAAATCCTTTGCTATCAATCTATACTTTTGGGGGAGCTCTTGAAATGTTTTATGTAATAGTATATATATGACATTTCTGATTTTAAAATGTTCACAGCAAATCACTGAAAAATCCTTCATTTGGATGTGAAGACTGGAATGTTCCTGAAGTTGAAAGTAGGATGCATTCACTGCTGATGCCTCTCCCCACAACGCAAACAATTTACCAAGAGGGCCTGGGCAATAACAAAAGAATAGCAATGCAGTGAATTGAAAAATGCAGTATAATAACAAAATGTAGACTTTGGACACTACTCTTCCATAATTTTCAGTTTTCAAAATTTTCTAATAAAAAATTCAGTTACGGAAAAATTAAAAATTTTCCATGGGGAGGGGAATGTTAATTTACCCCCAATATATTCAATCTCTTTCAGGGACAATTGAAATACAATATTTCATTTGAGATTAATTTGAACAAAAATGCTGAGCTGTTTCAAAAAGAGTTATTTCAAAACACATCAATATAATATTGAAATTCATTTCCCAAAAGGCAGTACATTAATAAGGAAACATAATTTCTCCACAGTCATTTTGAATTCAGGTCCCAAAGAAGCTCTGAATGTTGTGTCATGGGACTAAAATGATTTTAGATAAACCGTGAAAATGCAAACTGCACAGGGAGCACAGCCCAAAGAGAAGGGGTGCAAAACATGCAAAACGTGATGAGACACAGCAGGAAAACTGCATTTAGTGGACTCTAACTAAAAATAAATATTTTCATTTCATGAGAGAGGCAAAGATTGTTGTTGGTCATATCTTATATTGGACCAAATGAATTCTTCAATGGATTTCATTCAAAAGCTTGTCCAAATCTACCTCAACCATGCAGTTTGTCCAATAAAAGATCATACACAAAACCCCTTGCCTGTCACATTTCCAAAAGGCTCTGTGAGCTAGATCCATATGCCATAGGTTGCCATCCTTGTTTTAGAAAACTTGAGGGTGTTGTTATACGTTACCATTAAGCTATACTAACATATAGAGGAGTGTTAACAAGCTTAGAACAGTGCATGCTTGGGATGCTGGAGGACTGAAATTTGGTCACCTTATCTCTAGGGAACAGTCACATATAGCTGTAAAATGACCTGGGTAACATGTAACACAGATAAACGTCACCTGAAGTGGCATAACTTTAAGATGCCTAGAGGGCACTTAAAACTGATTTTCACATTTTGTCATGTGGGCACTCCAGTATTAAAATCTCTTAATATAACATAATAGTAACATGTAACAACATCCCTAATAAAAGTTTTAAAATGAATACAAAACTACACCAGTGATTCACAGATTAATAGATTATTACAATTACATCTAATCAAATGTTCCTAAATCTGAAAAGAAGGTGTCACAAACATAAATAAAACCTGAAAGGATATAACAAGATTGAAATGGTTATAAAGCTGCAAGACTACAAATAAAATAATGAAGAACCTGAAAAAAAATTACAAAACCTAAAACAGAAAGAAAGATATTTTAATCCCTTAAATTTGCTATTCCAAAATTTTAAAATTGCTAACAGATAGCCAGCTTGTCTAACCCAAATTTCAGAGACTAAGTCCTCCAAGCATGGGTATTTGACATGAACATGGGTTCCTCTGCCTAATTAATATTTCAGTGAAAAAGGAACAGCATCCAACGATAGAACAGCCCTTTTATTAGCCAATTAATAATAGGGGGCTGCCTTAACCTAAATAAGGCAGATAGATCTTGTAAAATACCTAATTTTGCCATTTTGCCTAAACTAGTTCAAACTATCTTAGAGCTGAATGTCCCCTATTTATGTCTTACTATAGCAACTTTCACCTTTATCCCATTTCTAACTTTCTTTCACCAGTGATATTCCACATCTTTTATTAGTTCCTTACATTTTATTCCTCTTAACCTACTTTCTTGATATAACATGCAGAAGTTGGCAAGTCACATCAAGTAGAGTGGGCCTTAGTTTATTCTTACCTACTATACATTGCTGTAGGGTTTACTATAGTCTATAAAACCTATTTGGGACTACCCTCACTCTAGCCAGGGGATTGCTAGCTGAGCTCCTACTGCTGCTGCTGAGATCCCTAAGATCTCTAAATTTAACCCAGGCTTTGGGACCCTAGATCCACCCTGACTAGCACTAGCCCAAAGAGTGCTACAAACCTTCTCGTAGACACTAATTTAGGGGGACTAAACAGGACTAAACATAAATATACTCCTAGATCCGGGCCAGTTTTTACTCCTACTCTAACATAGCCTACGGAGCCTTGAACCTAGCCCCTGACTGGAGACATTTAGCAATGCCATTAAGCAACCAAGCCATACTTTGGAAGTCTTCAAACACTATTCTGAAACAGAGTTGCCATAACTCTCAATTTAGCAAGGGATTCCTACCATCCCCAAATCAATCATATTGTTTGGAGCCCTACCACCTCTAACGCTTGCAGCTCTCAGAATCTTTCTTGCTGATATCTAGTCTAAGCAGGCCTATAACCTAGAAACCATCTTCAGTGTGGGGTGCCGTATCAGCCTAAGCCATAAGTAATCCTCCAACTCTATCCTGCTCTAAAAAAAATCCTAATCCTTGCTTGGAAAACGTAGCACCCACCTTACTAATATTAACCCGAAAATGTATTCAAACCTGGTTTCAAATCCTAACTTGGGGAGCCATACTAGCCCAAATCATAAACACAACACTAAATCTTGTCCAATCTTTGTTTAACACTAGATCTAACCTTAAACCTAATCTGAATCTAGAGTGAGCTCAGAATCCAAATATATCCCCCAACCACATACTCTTTCTGCTTTCTGTCACAGTACAGAGCTTATATTTTAAAATCCTAGCAGTCTGAAATCTTCCCAGTTATCTAACTCTAACTCTAGTAAGGGCTGCTGCAGAAGCTGCCAACCTAGCCCCAGGAAACACGACCTTAATACTCTGACCACAGGCACTAGCTTGAAAATTCAAACCCCACCATCCCTACATGTAGCCATGATTTCTAGATGATGCAGTCCCCACTAGAGCAAGGAAGACCCTAACACCATCTAACCAAACACTACCAGCCTCCACCAAACACAGTGTCTTCATCTTTAGAGCTCAGTGGACATGACCATAACTAATATCTATCAAGGCAGCAAAGGGCATTTAACAGCATTCAGCAAGTACCACAAGATTTGACTGCCCCTAAAATGCTCTTTAACCAAATGTTCATGCATATGCTGGATGCACAGCTAACCCTCCAAATGTTGATGTGACTTTAGAATAAATCAGTGGATGAAATGGATGGTATGTTGAGTGTTCATCTAAGCATTAATGCAGTGATAATTTGCAAGAAAAGGACACAAGGTTAAAGGGAGACAGCAGCAAAAGTCACAGATCATGAACATGTCACAAGATTGCTAGGGAATGTAGTCAAAGCTATTTGTCACAAATTCTCAGGCTATGATAGTTAGTTTGATTGGCCTCACAGACCTTGGCTAGGTTGTTCTGAAATTCAGGTAACTGATGTTGATGACAGACCAGACATATTTTAATACCTGAAAAAAAATCTCATTCTTGTACTCTATATTGAAGGAAAGAGAGGAAGTTTAGCTAAACTACATATAAAGAGAAAGTTTATACCACAAGAGCATGTTTAGAGCTCATATTTTCCCTTTCATATCCTCATTATCTTTAGTTTCTGTGGATTTCCCTGGCTTCACAGTCCATTCTATTTTAATGTTTGTGAGATTGTCCAATAGCTTTTGATTCAGATGAAAATTTAAAATTTGTACTTTGCTTTGCCCAGCATGTTTATTCATTAGGCAACTTCTCCTAGGTGCAGACAGTTTTAATTACTTTTCATATATTGTGCTTTGGATCTTAAAAAAAAAAGAAAAAAAACCTTTAAAAATTATTATATTTATTCATATCAAAGCATTAAGGATGTAAGGAGTCTTCTGTTGCCTGTTGTGGTCTTTTAATCTTAAATAATCTCTTGACTAACATCTCTTATTCCCCTTTATCATCTAACACCTAAATTATGGAAATTCAATTTTTAATATGAGTGTTTAATATTACAAAGGATCACACATTTGCTATATTAGTCATTGATTTCTAGGAGATAGTGTTTGTTCATACTCTCTAACTTGAATATAACCAAACCTAATTAAACTGGAGATAAGGAAGATTATTTACCAGTGTTGCTTCTATAAAACAAGGATGAATTTAGATGCAATTCTAATCAGAGTTTAATTTGCTTTCTACAGATTATGATTACTTTTGTATGAGAAATTCATTCACATTATGAGATGAACACAAAGAAAGATGGATTATTAAATATGATTTGTCTGAACTGATATAAATTGTGATTTTAGCATTAACAGCACCTTGTCACTATGTTTTGGTTGGTTTGAATTCTTAAACCAACTTTGAAGGCAAAGCTTTCTGACTGAGGCCCTTGGCACACATTACTTCCATCAAACAACAGGCAATATCACTCAGTAGAAACTGTCATGCCACGTAACCTCCTTCCTGTTCAATGGGCAAGCTATCCAGAGTGGGGAAAGCATCTTGACAATTTACTCTGCTGGAGGTCACCACCAAGGGGAGCTGGAGAGCTGCTGGCAGGGCCTGTCATCCCTGTCTGCATCTGTATTGAGAATGAGAAGTCAGCTGGGCTCCCCCTGGATGAAGGAGCTGTTCCCCCAACCCTCTTACAGATTCAAGGAGATCCACATAGCATGTGTTAGTTTATTATTCATTTATTCCATCTCAAAGGCCTTGAGAGTTGGATAATGAAGAAGATTCCTTAGTAGACCTGCAATACTATTCCAAAATCTTTCTTCAGCCCAGTGGAAATCCCACTTCTTTCTGATGAATACAGTAATGGGATTTTGTATAATGTCTTGCAGTTGCTACTATTGCTAATGTTTTCAACTTCAGTCTTAAAATCTTAATTTCCTAGAGAATATGTTAGAGCTGAGTGATCAGGTTTGGTTTTGTTTTTAGGAGGATTTTTTTTTTGTTTGGTTGTTTTTTTCCCCTTAAGAGAGGTGTAAACTTTTGGGGAATTGTTTTGCATTAAAAAATCCGTTTCTGGGAAAGCGTCTATGGCAAACGACAGCTTTTCCAATTTTTTTTCTGGATAATTTTCCATCCAGAAAACCATATTTTATTATGGGTTGATTCAACCTTAAAACTACATATGATTGAGCTACCACAATATTTCATAAGAGTTATGTTTTGGATGGTTCTACCCATGCAATTGAACTGCATCTTCTCTGTGCTCTTATGATTCCTATCTAGTTGATCTATACTAGCATACCATGAAAATCACACACTAGCCTGTTGCATCAAAGAAGGGATTGTCTGCCTGGGAAACCAAACCCATAGAGGTAAATCATGACTTGAGTTACTCAGACTGCAAGTCCCATGAGGCACTGCTGTAGCCAAGGCTACTGTGATTTACATTTAACTGACCTGAACAAAACATCTTTAGATTTCTGAATCAGAATTTGAAAACATTTCCTTCATGAAAATTTTTTAAACATTGAGTTTGCAACCTGATTAGACACCAGTAAAAGGCTCTTAAAAAAAATAAAAGCCTCACACTCACCAGTTATGAAGTGGCCTTCAGGGCTTCTGGGGGCTCATGGCAGAGCCCCCCCATGCAGCATGGGGCAGTGGGGGGCTGCAGGGATCGCACCCCCGCCCCAAGCCTGGCAGTAGCTGGTGACTCAGAGGTTTTTATTTATTTATTTATTTTTAAGAGCTGGGAGTTGGGGCTGGGTGGGGTAGCCATTGACAGGGCTGGGAGAGCTGGGGTGGGGGGGGGCGGAAGGGGGCCAATTCAGAGATTTGGTTGATTCGGCAGCAGCTGAATCTCCTAATCAGATTTGACCAAATCGATTTGGGACAGTGATTCTAATCACCGACTCGAATCACCACCCCTGAATTGGCTGAATCCGAATCCGAAGTGAATACTAGCCTTTTTGAACAGGCCTAGTATGCATGTGTGTGTATAACAATCCAATAAAAAATCCACAAGGAAATTAATGAATCACATTTTCACCTAGTTTAATACAAATACACTTTAATTTAGGCTTTTTTCACTTTGTTTATTAATTTGAAACAAGGTGATTTTTATTTTTCATTAGGCATACAAAAATGTACCTTTTAGTCTAGATATTTATTTTACAGTTCAGAAAAGGAACCATTATAAAATCTTCATGAAACATCACGGTCCTAATTGACACATTCTGTGGCACCAGACTTTTTAAACTAAGTCATAAAAACTCTCTTAAAGCCTGAGCATTTAGAAATTAGTGCAATAAGTATGTAAAAAACACAGACCATGTATTCAAGTTTCACATGATATTAGATTTAACACCAACAATTTGGTTATATTTTGCACCGGTGAGAGATGGACTTGCATCTCTTCTGTGATACCAATGGGGCACATCTACACTTACTATTAAGGTGACTGAATAAACTCTGGTGCATTTCATGCTGGAGTTTATTGCTCCCAGATGAACCATTTAGGGTTAGTCTGCCAGCCTGGGGCTGCTCCAACCTGGCTCAACATGTTGCAGAGGGGCTGGCTGGGGCATGAGAGTGCTTCAGTGCAGCCCCTGCGCTGGAGAATCCTCATGCCTCCGCCAGATTTGTCAGCGTCTACATAGGCATTGTGGTGCACTAAATAATGCTGCCATATGAAAGTACTTGTGTTGAGCGGTACTATCCTACAGCATAATTTATTAGTTTACTGTGGCCTAATAGTGTCATATGCATAGACACTGACATTTGACTCAGGAACTCATAAGTCAGCTCCACAGTGAATGTCTTGCATATATGCACTCGTGGTGTATTTTTTGCAAACCCTAAACTATGAAATCAATGGAAATCTTTGTAGCTGAATGGCAAAATATGATCAGTATTTTTCTAATGTTTGTGATCCTACTTTCTACATCTCAAATTATAGATATATTGTCATAGATTCATGGATTCATAGACACCAGGGCTGGAAGGGACTCGGAAGATCATCAAGTCCATCCCCCTGCCCCGGGGCAGGAGGTCAGCAGGGATCATCGGATCCCAGCAAGATAAACATCCAAATGTCTCTTGAAGGTGTTCAAAGTAGATGCTTGAACCACCTTTGGCAGCAGTCTATTCCAAACCTTGGGGGATTGGACAGTAAAGAAGTTTTTCCTTATGTCCAGCCTGAAACGGTCATGGAGGAGTTTATGACCATTCAACCTTGTCATTCCTTGGGGCGCTCTAGTGAACAGATGTTCCCCCAGATCCTGGTGAGCACCCCTGATAAACTTGTAGGTGGCCACCAGATCACCCCTGAGCCTGCATTTTTCCAGGTTGAAGAGTCCCATGGCGCTCACCCTCTCATCATAAGGTCTGTTTTCCTGACCTCTGATCATGCATGTGGCTCTTCTCTGCACTCTCTCAAGCTTCTCCACATCCTTTTTGAATTGCGGAGCCCAAAACTGGATGCAGTACTCCAGCTGCAACCTCATCAAGGCCGAGTACAATGGGAGAAAGATGTCCTGGGATTTGCTTGAGAAGCATCTATGGATGCAAGCCAGTGTTTTGCTCGCTTTACTAGCTGCAGCATCACATTGAAGGCTCATGTTCATCTTGTGGTCAATCATGCACCCCAAGTCCCTTTTGTCTGTAGTGCTAACCAACGTAGCACTGCTGAGCCTATAAGCAAGCTGCAGGTTTTTCCTCCCAAGGTGGAAAACCTTGCATTTTTCAGTGTTAAATACCATCAGGTTCTCAGTCGACCATTTCCTGAGCCCGTCAAGGTCTGCCTGGATCACCCCCCTGTCCCCAGGTGTGGATGCTTTACCCCAGAGTTTGGTGTCGTTGGCAAACTTTGCCACTCCGCTTCTAACACCAATGTCTACATCGTTAATGAAGATGTTAAATAGTATAGGCCCTAGGACAGAGCCTTGAGAGACCCCACTGGTCACAGGGCACCATGACAATTGACTTCCATCAACCACCACCCTCTGGGTCCTACCGCGGAGCCAATTTCCCAGCCAGTGGATCGTGGTGAGGCTGAGGCCGCAGTTAGCCAGTTTTGATAAGTGGTGATCATGGGATACCAGATCAAAGACTTTTTTTAAGTCAAGATATATGACATCAATCTCTTCTCCCTTGTCCAGGTGATAAGTCACCTGGTCGTAAAAGGAAATAAAATTGGTCAAGCAAGACCTACCCACAACAAACCCATGCTGGCTATACCTCAGGATGTTGCCATCAGCCAGTCTGTTAAGAATGGTCATGCACCTCTTTACACACTATTGTTGTGTTTAATAGAACATACACATTGAAATAATTTTAATTTAACTTTAAAAAACCGTATTAGTTGAATTTCCAGTAATCAAGGGGACTACATTTTTAAGTTACCTCAATACTTGATGTAGAGTTGAAGGGCTATTTTAGCCATGATAATCTATGAAATGTCCAAGAAGCATGGATTTTTAGGTGATTTGTTTATTGGACCAACAGTATAGTTGGTAGAGTTGCTAGACAAGCTTTCAGGCATCAAATGCACTTCTTCAAGTCTGAAGAACTATAAAATTACTAAAATATCAGCTACTCTATGGTCAGAATTAATTGCATTTTCATTTTTTCATTTTTCTTATAACTAATTTTTGTATTTGCAAAAAGCTGGCATGTAACAGTCAACCAGAGCAGAGAAGAGACCTTATGTGGCCACAAAGGGGTGCCTGGGGGTGTTTGTAAAGATGACACCATTACTGCGTACATGTGATGAAAATGTTACTTTTTGTGGCTCAATGGCATTACACTGTACACATGCAAGAGTTTGAGGGTTTAAAATGAGTTTTCATCATTTCAAATGATCCCAATGGAGTTTAGTTTTCAACATTGCAAAGTCCAACAATGCAGGTGTCAACTTGGCCCCGACTGCAGGAGAGGTTGGTAGGCTCCACAGAAAAAAAAACGATCATGCCTTTCACTGCTTCTTTCTTCAGCAGGCTCCTGAAGGTGGCAGGATGCTTGGGGCTACCCAGGAATATTCTGGCTTACTACTGGGGCAGTGTGAGAAGGCAGCAGGAGGATGGCTGGGTTTGCTGGCAGCCAGAGACGGCAGCAGGGATGGTGCATGGGGCACTAGAAGCCTGGACAGGTTGCTAGTTGGCTGGATGCTGCCCCAGTTTGAAGACACCCAATCCAAAACTTCCCCATGTTAGCCTGGGCTTCGAGCACCCCATGCATCATCCCCACCACCTTCTCTGGCTGGAAGCACACCCAACCACCCCTCTGCTGCCTCCCTATGCTGCCCCAGGAGCAATCTGGGTGTGCTGGTGGCTGGAAAATGTGGTGGAGATGGTGCATAGGGCACTGGAAGCCTGGGCAGACTCAAAGAGCATTGTATTGGTTGCCTTGGAGCTGGGCCAGTACCTGGCCAGCTGGCAACCTACCCAGGCTTCCAGCACCCTGTGCACTATTCCCACCACTTTCTCTGGATGCCAGCAAACCCAGCCACCTTCCTGTGCTACTTCAGGGGCAAGCCATCCCATTTCCGGGGAGCCCCAGGTGTTCTGCCAGCCTCAGGATACTGCTCAAGACAGAAGCAGTGAGGGGCCTGATCCTTTTTTTTTTTTGCTGTAGCCTGCCTGCCTCTCTCATGACTGGTGGGCTGCTGGTGAGCTGAGCAGTTCCTGAGCTGAGGTGGGAGCAGTCCTTCCCTCTGCAGTGGCAGCACCCCCTCGGCTTCTAATGGGCTGGGTGCTGCCCAAGCTTGGGGTTGGGGAACAGTTGAATTGGGCTGGGTGCTGCCTCTGAGCTGTGTCAGAACCTGGACTACTAACAGCCTGCCTGGGCAGCCCTGGGGGGGTGTTGCCACCATGGAGGTATGTACTAAGGCCCTCCACAGCCCAGGGGCCACTTGGCTTGCCAGCAGCTCACCTCTCAGCAATGGGCCAACCCCAGCTCTGACAAAAGAAAAAGGATCAGGCCCCTCACATGAGCAAAAAATTGAAATCGTGGGCTTCAATTAATAACCCACTATTTGAATTTAGGGGGCATAGAACAAACACCTGAGGACTAAACCCCTGTCATGTGTACAAGTGCCCCTGGCTAATTTCTGAAAAAGGACCTTCTTACATGGCACAAAAAGTATGGCACAGATGTTGGCAATGCAAATTTTCAGATAACATTCTGAAAGGACCTTTAATTAAGAATAAGCAGCCAGTTCACCTTCCTTGACTGATTTCTGGAGATGTCCAGTAATGTTGCCAATATGTCATACTTATAGGTTTTTGTGATGTGGACATCTGTCCTTTAGAAGTTGGACAAATTCTCTTATTTCATTAAGCTACCAAAAGATAATAAAAGTGAGAGAGGGTTCTAATGTTTAGCAGTTACATTCAAATGCATTGTAGATCATATGCTATTTCATTTTGTGGTATCCATCACCTCTAGATTATTGATACATGGTCTCTTTACATAATTTGAATATACTACCCAAATACCCAACAAGAACCTACTATAATACAGGAAGAACCTCTCCCTCCCTCACAAAGTGCATATTCCATGTATCATTCAGTGCTGGAACGTATAAGAAAGCTCAAACCAACAGACCCTATACTTCATCATATTTTAAAATGAATATTTCATTCCCCACCCCTCTATCTTCAAAGCATCCCCAAACCTCAAACTTATCAGCAGAAGCAAACTCTCCTTCTAAGCAAATGCCAACTTGAACAAGATTTTGTCTAAACAAGAAATGCAAAGCATGACAACCCATCTTCATCATCACTATATTGAATGTACCTCATGACAAAACCATCAGAATCTATGGATCCTACACGTGCCTAAAGAAGTATAACATACTTCATCTGACATATCAAATATCATGATGGAAGCTACATTAGTGAAACTAAACAATCTCTGCTTTCCAGCCTGAACTCTTAAAGAAAAATGAAAAACCATCAGTAGGGGAATACTTCTTACAAATGACTGCATTTTTGAACTCACAGACCTTGTAATCAAGGACAAAAAATTATAATTTTACTAGACGTATGGATGACTACATAACTTTCTTAGTTCACAACTCATTACAATTTACTTACACTGTCTGTTAACTTTTCTGGGTTTCACAGATAGTAATAACCCACTTTCCTTTTTAATAGTCTTAGTTCTTTGTATAATTAGGTTTATCTTTAGCCACTGTCCTTTACTTTGCTGCCTCTGAGCTGTGTCAGAACCTGGACTACTAACAGCCTGCCTGGGCAGCCCTGGGGGGGTGTTGCCACCATGGAGGTATGTACTAAGGCCCTCCACAGCCCAGGGGCCACTTGGCTTGCCAGCAGCTCACCTCTCAGCAATGGGCCAACCCCAGCTCTGACAAAAGAAAAAGGATCAGGCCCCTCACATGAGCAAAAAATTGAAATCGTGGGCTTCAATTAATAACCCACTATTTGAATTTAGGGGGCATAGAACAAACACCTGAGGACTAAACCCCTGTCATGTGTACAAGTGCCCCTGGCTAATTTCTGAAAAAGGACCTTCTTACATGGCACAAAAAGTATGGCACAGATGTTGGCAATGCAAATTTTCAGATAACATTCTGAAAGGACCTTTAATTAAGAATAAGCAGCCAGTTCACCTTCCTTGACTGATTTCTGGAGATGTCCAGTAATGTTGCCAATATGTCATACTTATAGGTTTTTGTGATGTGGACATCTGTCCTTTAGAAGTTGGACAAATTCTCTTATTTCATTAAGCTACCAAAAGATAATAAAAGTGAGAGAGGGTTCTAATGTTTAGCAGTTACATTCAAATGCATTGTAGATCATATGCTATTTCATTTTGTGGTATCCATCACCTCTAGATTATTGATACATGGTCTCTTTACATAATTTGAATATACTACCCAAATACCCAACAAGAACCTACTATAATACAGGAAGAACCTCTCCCTCCCTCACAAAGTGCATATTCCATGTATCATTCAGTGCTGGAACGTATAAGAAAGCTCAAACCAACAGACCCTATACTTCATCATATTTTAAAATGAATATTTCATTCCCCACCCCTCTATCTTCAAAGCATCCCCAAACCTCAAACTTATCAGCAGAAGCAAACTCTCCTTCTAAGCAAATGCCAACTTGAACAAGATTTTGTCTAAACAAGAAATGCAAAGCATGACAACCCATCTTCATCATCACTATATTGAATGTACCTCATGACAAAACCATCAGAATCTATGGATCCTACACGTGCCTAAAGAAGTATAACATACTTCATCTGACATATCAAATATCATGATGGAAGCTACATTAGTGAAACTAAACAATCTCTGCTTTCCAGCCTGAACTCTTAAAGAAAAATGAAAAACCATCAGTAGGGGAATACTTCTTACAAATGACTGCATTTTTGAACTCACAGACCTTGTAATCAAGGACAAAAAATTATAATTTTACTAGACGTATGGATGACTACATAACTTTCTTAGTTCACAACTCATTACAATTTACTTACACTGTCTGTTAACTTTTCTGGGTTTCACAGATAGTAATAACCCACTTTCCTTTTTAATAGTCTTAGTTCTTTGTATAATTAGGTTTATCTTTAGCCACTGTCCTTTACTTAGTCCAACTACTTTTTTAACTTCCTTTTGCTCCAAAGGCTTGCTCTGCAATTCTCTTCATAAGTGATAACTGTAATGTACCTGATAGTTCTAAAAGGAGATAAATTATTCTACAAGGTATTTAGGCTAAGCTGTATCTGATTCTTTACCAGAACAGAGGAAGGACATTTTGTACCTAGGAGATTGACAAACATCAGCCCCAACTATATAGTTGGTCCAATAAAAGTCATTACTAAACAAATTTTGCTTCTTGAATATTTCCTGGACCTTCATGGCTACAAAAACACTGCAATATTACTATATGTAATGGGACAGGAAAAAAAGTTGCACAGATAACGAATGTCTTGTTTGTTAAAATCTCATAATTTTTAATCCAGTCTCAAAATGTTGGGTGTAAATCATGATTTTTTTAAGAGCTTAACATTGACAGTTTGTCACTTATTATCACACCATGAAAATTACACTTTACTACTCAGCCCTTAATTGGTCTTAAAATATATTTAAAGTTAAGAATGTATCACTTGGAATATATGATTATTCCATAGCTGAGGGTGCTCAGTATGTTACAGGATCATGTCCTTTATGGCCATAAGTGGATAGAATCTCAGTTCTACCATTTATTTGGAAGATTGTCTCGTTACCATTAAAAAAGGAACCTTCTGCACTGAATGATAACAGAAAATTGTAAAGGGCTAGGTTATCAAAGCAGAGCATCTAATATGTGAGGGATGAGATGGATGTGACTAGATTTTACTCTGTAAGCTTCTAAAAAGGTGTTTCTGAATGACAGATCAGTCCATATCTCTTGTACTTAATACTTCAAATGTATTTACTTTGACACAAGCTTTCCAAAAAGGATGAAAAACATGAAGGCATATGAGAACAAAGGAGAAGAAATGTTTGACGTTTTTGCTGATAAAGTTAACTGTATTTTAAAAATGACTGCCAGAGAAGAAATGGTTATATACTTTACATGTAAAATCAGGATTCAATTAATGTACTAATCATTTAAAACTTGAAATTGTCAGAAACTATGAATGAAACCGTTTCTACAAAAAAATAAAAATAAAATCCCTTTCTCAAACTGTCATTTAAAATGTAATCATAATCATGTTAAATCAAATCATTATTTATCATTGTCCATTTGGAAGAAAACTAGATTGCTATTAACAATGATAATGCATTAGTTGTACGCTTAAAATGTCAAATTAGAGTGCATTTAAGATGATTGGAATAAGGAATATTTAACAATTTTCAAAATTTCTAAAGAAAAGACACAAAGGTGTTTTCTGTGATGGAACAGCGAAATCATTAGCTGTTGAATCAACCAATAATTTAGAAAATAAGAGCTATATTGATGAGAAAGATTTAGGGTCATGTTTTGTTACTTTTGGTCCCTTTTAGTGTTTTATTCTGTAAGCAGTGCCATTAATTTTAGTGAAACTTCTCAGAGAAATGCCAAACCAAATTTGAAGGAAGGAATCAGAATTTCACTCTAGGAAATCAGACAAGATTCACAAATGGTCTTTTCTTCTCTACATTCCATTTGTGCTTCTTTATGTACCAGCCAGATGTTTTAACCTGTTTTTGGCTTAATGGGGCATCTATAAACATGCTTCAGAGTGGAGGGGGGCGGGGGGAGGGTATAGGGGACACCTTAATTAGAGCGGCTCATCAAATGAGCTTTAGTTCAAGTATTTGATTTAAGCCATTTTAAGGCATGGGGACACTGAATAGAATAATCGAATCATATAAATTAAGGGGTGGAAGGGACCTCAAAAGATCATCAAGTCCAACCCCCCTGCTCTGGGCAGGAATACTGCTGAGATCTAATAATCCCAGCAAGGTGTCTGTCCAGTTTCCTCTTGAAGACGTCCAAGGTTGGGGACTGCACCACCTCCCTGGGAAGTCTATTCCAGATTCTGATCACCCTTATCATAAAGAAGATCTTCCTTACATCCAACCTGAAACCATCCTCTAACAGTTTATGGCCATTGTTCTTTGTTCAACCCTGGGGAACCCTAGTGAACAGTTTTTCTCCCAGCTCCTAAGATTCACCCCTTATATATTTATAGCCAGCCACCAACTCTGTCTCTCCCCTTCCCCCCCCCCCAGTCTTTTCTTCCCCAGGCTAAACAGTCCCAGATTCCTTAGTCTTTCCTCATAAGGTTTGTTCTCCAGGCTTGTGAAAGAGTGAGAGAGGGTAAACAGAGCCCTCAGGATGCTTTATTTGCTGGGCAGATGAGACTAAGGGAAGAAGAGTGGCCAGCAGTAACAGAGAGGGAAAACAAAAGTAAACAGCTTACAGCATGAGCAGACAGTGAAGTTGCAGCTGAAGACCAGAGGAAAGGAAAAGCAATGAGAGCAACATTTCCAGAGCAGCCTCTCACTCCAGATTGGAAGAGGAAAGCTGCAAGGAGGTATTTCCAACCCTGGAGAGGGGCAGAGAGGGTTGATTCCCTGCAAGATACTGAGAGGAGTGGCTGAGCGTTCTGGCAAGCAGGTATTACTGACCCTGCCAGAGAAATGCTGAGGGAGTGATCAAAAGAAGGAGGAAGTATTAAAGCGGAGTAGCTGCTAAGGATCCCAGAGGGAAGCAAGGAAGAATTTTCTCTCAGGTTAAAGCCTCCCTGGTGGGGCTTTGCTTTGCTTGGGAGAGAGATCCACCAGGGACTGTGCATGCTCACCAGTAGACCTGTGTGGAGCTGTACTTAACTGCATTAGATTGACTGGTTTTGGGATATGAGAGATTGATCCCCAGGTAAAGGGGACACAGACTGAATTTAAAGAAACTGGAACAGTTGTGTTTTGGGGTGTTTAAGCCCATGCTAAGGCCATCCCCTCGATGCGATGCGTGTCAGACTAAGACTACGGTCATCCAGGTGGTAGGCTACAGAGGGGTGAGCATTAGAGAATTGGGCAGCATCAAAACCAAGTTGAAGAGAAACTTTGCATTCCATCTGGAGTGGCTAGGGTGGGGTAAAGGGGAGGTTTGGAGCCTTACACCTTATTACAGGCCTTACACCAACCTAGCCAAATGCATGCCTGTCACCATTTCAAGCACCTACACACACGATACAAACTAAAAGAAATTAGAACAGAATCAGTTATCAATACCTGCACACCCAATACACATACACAGATCACTAATTTGTATACACAGGTGAGTTCCTAACTTGGGTGTTGTGATGTATATGTATGTATGTACTTGGTTTACTTGGGATACCTGGGGAAAAGTTAAGGTAAGAAAGTGGAAGTGTAGGAAGTGAAAGTTACCGGGACCAGGATTAGAATCAGTTGACTAGAGAGAGCTGGGCTGAAGACTGAGGCTTGGGGGTTACTTTAGGTTAATTGACCTTAATTGATTAAAGGGCAAATGCCGAAAGCCTGCAGAACAGGGGAGTGATGCCAGAGAGAAGCCGGCACAGAGGCTGGGACTGAAGCCAGGACTACAGGGGAGCCGTAAGCGGGGTGAGGGAAACTGGGACAGAGGGTGCAGGGGAGCTAGAGAGAGTGCGGAGGAAACTGGGGGCTGGCTCCGGGAACCAGTGGGGGGGCTGCCAGTGCTGGGAGGTGGAGAAGGGCTCCGGCTGCCAGGAAACCTGTGGGGAAGTTGGTGGCAGGCCAGAGGACTGTGGGGGAGAAGGGGCCACTAGAGAGGGTGTGGGGAAAAGCTGGAGAACACAGAGGAAAGGGAGAAAGGTGCAGGAAAGGTTGGGAACAGAAGATGGGGAGAGACAGCAGGAAGCAGAAATGAGCAGAGCTGAGAGGCTAAAAGTGGCAGGAAAAGCTGCGGAAAGACACGGGAAGGAGGCGGTGGACAACAGAAATGGGGCCAGGAGGCTAGAAGTGGCAGAAATGGTGGGAAGGGCTGCAGAAAGACGTGGGAAGAAGGTGGTGGATGGCAGGAATGGGAATGAGAGATGGCAGGAAGAAACAGGGCCATGAGGCTGCAGCAGAAGAACAGAGAAGGGACAGAGAGGAGCTGAGAGGTGGGAGGAAAAGTGTGTGTGGGGGGGGGGTAAGCTGAGAGAGAGACAGAGAGACAGAGACCGGAATTTAAGATGGCGAAGGGACTGGGGCTCAGCAACATACAACCCAACTCGGGGTTACAAATGACAGGGGTTTTATTGAACAGAGCAGATGGTGACACAATATCTTATTGGTTTCTTTGCACACACACACACACACACTGGCAGCAGGGGTTTAAGGAGGCTTCATGCAGGGGCTGAAGTCCAGGAGGAGAGAGAGAGAGAGAGAGTCAAAATTGGAGGAGGAAATGTGCAGGTGATATCAACCTATCCCAGGCTGGAAGTCTGGTAGATGGCCAGTTGGGGTCTCCTTCAGCTTGGTGTTGTCCAGAGGGGGTTGCCATCAGGGCCTCTGGGGTGGATAGGTAGCGTGAGGTGGAGCTGGTCTGGTTCAGATAGAAATGGCGTTCCCACTGGGTCTGTTTTCACTGCCCCTTTTTATAGGGGTAGACCTTGTGTGACCTTAGTGACAGGAGGCATGCCCAGGCAAGGGTCAGCCCCTGGCGAACTGAGCATGTGTGCTCCATGCAGGGATGTGCAGTTTCTGTTGTCTGTAATGGTGGGGTACACTGGTAGAGTTGCTGAATCTGCAGGGTCTTTGTCTTTCAAATGCTGGGGTTTTGTCTCTGTTCCTGGGTGAGGTCCGTGGTTCCTGGATAAATCAATGCAAGGTGATGGCCTGGCCGTTACAGGCCATTTAGTAGAGGCCTGCTACCATTGTATTTCAATCATTCCCAATCACTCCCATTCATCTGGGAACCAATTTACATGGAAGGGGTACATGAATCACACAGTTACAACACAGGGGATGCTTGGGCAGAGGACACAAGATGGAGGCTTGACATACAAAATGGAAACTTGACATAACTTACTCTAACTTACAGGGTCCCGCAGGGCTCGGTCCTCGGGCCCGCCCTGTTCAACATCTTCATCAGCGATTTGGATGAGGGGGTGCAAAGCACCCTGTTCAAATTTGCTGATGACACCAAGATGTGGGGGGATGTGGGCACAATAGAAGGGAGCAACAGGCTACAGTCGGACCTTGACAGGTTACAAGGATGGGCGGAGGAGAACAGGATGGGGTTCAACACAGACAAGTGCAAGGTGATGCACCTGGGGAGGAACAACC